>NC_092265.1:10698133-10768133 GCF_036320965.1 Panulirus ornatus | reverse complement strand
GGGTTGAGAACGTACAAATCACAGGATTAAGGACGTGCAAAAGTAGAGTTCAGAACATGGAAAAAAAATAGGGTTAATAACGTGCAAATCATAGGGTTAAGAACGATCAAAATAAAGGTTTAAAAAGCGTACGAAACGTTCGGGTTTTAAGAAAGAATAAGATTTCACGTTTTATTTGAAGTTTATATGAAAATAAAACACAATGTGAAGATTGTGTGAATATGGGCGAGACAAGTATGCAAATTCTGGAATCTCTTTTATCTAAATAAACTTGGAAGTGGTTAACCTCACGTGATATGGATTTTGAAAAAGATATTTATATTCTGTCTGTTTGTCCGTCTGTCTGTCTGTCTACTTGTCTGTCCGTCTGTCTGGCTGTCTGTCTGTCTGTCTGGCGTCTGTACCTCTGTCTGTCTGTCTGTCTGTATCTCCGTCTGTCTGTCTGGCTTGCTGGCGTCTCTCTCTCTCTCTCTCTCTCTCTCTCTCTCTCTCTCTCTCTCTCTCTCTCTCTCTCTCTCTCTCTCTCTCTCTCTCTCTCTCCGTCAGCTTTCCTAACCTGTGGAACTATTGCAGAATATTTTTTCCCCCTCTCCTGTGTCTTCCCAGTCTTAAGATCAGGCTAAGATCAGGATGGGCTGTGTGTAGTCTGTGAGATGGGTCCTCAAATCAGGAAGGTATGTTGGGGCCCTAACCTCATCCTTGGTTAAGGTAATATTTGCCAAGTTACATTTCTTTTTTCTTTTTTTTTTTCTTATATAAAATAGAGGTTAAGTTCCCTTTCTTAAAGGCATATGTGTGTGTGTGTGTGTGTGTGTGTGTGTGTGTGTGTGTGTGTGTGGATGATAGGGGGTTTACTCCCGTGTTCTTTCCTTTCTTAAAGGCATGTGTATGTGTGTGTATGTGTGTGTGTGTGTGTGTGTGTGTGTGGATGATAAGGGGGTTTTACTCTCGTTGTTCTTGTTGTGGTCATGACTTCAGTCAAACTTTTTGGTTGTATTTGTTCTTTTGTTTTTGGTCCAGCTGGTCAGTTGACTTGCTTCTTGGCGTCGAGTACCTTAGGGGGGGAAAACTGCAACTCTTGCGCCCCATCGCATAACAGACGACGGGAAAGTTAATTACCTTATTTTGTCTCGTAACGGACACACCTGTTACAGTTGGCTATCTTTAATTACCTTATTTTGTTTCGTAACGAACACACCTGTTACGGTTGGCTATCGTTTATAGGGAAGCGTACTTGGTGACTGGCGGTTGTCCAAATGGCTTTGTTTTGACGTTGGGTTCGATTGTCGTCGCCTGGATTGAATTTCCCGGAATTCCTGAGCAATCTATTGGTACCGGAGGAGGAGGAGGAGGAAGAGGAGGGGGAGGAGGAGGAGGAGGGTAGCGGTTTTATTGAGCAATCCTTGTGATCACATGTAAGGCTAAGTGAACCTCACGCGCGAGTATGTTAATGTTTTGGGCGTCTGCTGGTACCGTGGCAGGATTGGGTTTCGGGCGAAATTTCATTGTTCTTGGGAGTGAGTGAGTTTGTTACTGTCTTTAGACGGCGACGTCTCAAGAATCCGAGTAGAAGTTAGCGTTTTGTATCAGATGTTGGAGGAGGGGGGGGTCGTCTTGGCGGTGGAAAACGACTGCCCAGGGGTTTCTGGAGTCGATGATGTAGGCTATACGCACACACACACACACACACACACACACACACACACACACGCACACAGGCAGACGCTCGTGTGTGTCCTGTAGGTTTGGGCTGCAGAAGTTGTAAAGAAGGAAATCGAACACTCTCGCCAGACAAGTAAGTGACGAGAAAGGAGTTGGAAGTCTTCGACCTAAACCCATCGCTTCTGACGCGGAGTTCCTAATACAGACGAGGCGGACTACTGCCAGACAACACTGAGACGTGGGCATTCTTCTGAAACTTGGGAATTAGGCACGGATTTTTTCTTTCTTTCTTCTTCCAGCGTTTCCAGACAGTCTCTCTCTCTCTCTCTCTCTCTCTCTCTCTCTCTCTCTCTCTCTCTCTCTCTCTCTCTCTCTCTCTCTCTCTCTCCGTAATCTGCATTTGGCCT
This sequence comes from Panulirus ornatus, assembly GCF_036320965.1. Taxonomy (NCBI): domain Eukaryota; kingdom Metazoa; phylum Arthropoda; class Malacostraca; order Decapoda; family Palinuridae; genus Panulirus; species Panulirus ornatus. Next base: position 10,766,064 of record NC_092265.1, on the reverse strand, counting down.
CCTGTGGCCCGCTATGGCCAAGGAAGCCTTTAGGAGGTGGGTGGCGGTGGTGGTGGGGAATGGGAAGGGGTGTTGGCCAAGGTTCCATCCCCCACTCCCTTTGCCTTGGGCCTGCGCCTCGAACGCACACTTAAACTTTTGTCACAGTTTGCGGTAGTGGGCGGCGCTGCTGGAGGTGAGGTGCGGGCGTTCACGGAGCGATGGCTCTGTTTGGTGGGTAAATACTGCGATGCGACGGGCGGCTATATGGGTTATAGGGGAGGGGTGAGGTGTGTATATTCAGGGCGACGTACTCGGGGGGGTAAGTGTCGTGGTTCGGGCACCATGGACGCTAGTGCGCAGGAGGGAAGACAATGGCAGGGTGGGGCAAGGCGTCGCAGAGAGAGAGAGAGAGAGAGAGAGAGAGAGAGAGAGAGAGAGAGAGAGAGAGAGAGAGAGAGAGAGTATGGTAAGTAAAGACATGCAAAAATCAGAAGGATAGAGAAACCACAGACGCAGAAACGAAGGCTGAAAGAAAGATAGAAAGGAAATCTTAGATACGGATGAAAGAGAAGGAAGGGGGAAAAAAGACGACACACGAAAAGTAAATAAGGGACGTAAAAGACGCCAGCTAAAGTGACCGGAGATTGAAGGCAGCCAAATATATGAAGGGAAGTGAGGAGGGACGCGTAAAAAAAAAAAAAAAAAAAGCGGAAGATAGAAGCAAACACCGAGCTGTCCGTAGTGGCAAGACATGACACGTAAAAATATAGACACTTGGCAGCGGATGAGTGACAGATATTGCTCTCTGCCTTTGAGGCATATGTGGAGTGGCTCTCGCGTGGATCTACACCGTCCACTTGATGGCTCCCGACGCTTCCGTTTGGGATAGGCCGTCTGGTTTGAATGCTTTCATACAGGGGGAGTTCAGGGCTTGGCTCGAAACTCTGCACCTTTAGTGTATATTGTTTTCTCTATTAGCTTAGATGTGGACTCTTTAGTCATTGATGGTATGTACACTTGGCTTCTTCCTCTGTTCCTTCTTTTTGAAAAGTAATACAGGAAGGGGAAGGATTGGCAGACCTCTCTCGCCAAACTCGCTCCCACCCTTCTTAGTCGCCTTCTGCGACACGCAGGGGATACATACTATTGCATTTCGTTGATGATTCCTATGAAAACGTGGCATAATTATGTATATCTTTGTATATCTTTCCAGGAAAGTGATATATAATTTCCCGTAAATCACTTTGAACAGGAAGAAATAGTTATCCATATCGGTGGTGAATTCTGTACAAAAAGACAACATAGTTAACCATAATGCTAACACAGAAAAGTAGTTCAAGAGCACTTACTTTAGAGAGAGAGAGAGAGAGAGAGAGAGAGAGAGAGAGAGAGAGAGAGAGAGAGAGAGAGAGAGAGAGAGTGGTACATATTGTTTAGATAGCGGTAGAGTATGGTAGATCATGGGAGAGGCCAGAAAACAACGTAACTGACCACAGAATACATGGTAAATGTAGAGCGCTTCCAGAAGACAGGGTTGGCGGGAATGTGTGGAGGAGAGGAGGGAAACTAGAGGATATGGAAGACGCCGAATGATGGCAGGAAACAGAGGAAGGTGTAGAAAGATAACAGGATGTGAGTGTAGGAGAAAAGAGAGGGAGTGGTGCGAGTGTGTGGAGGAGTGTGAGTCTGTGTGTGTGTGAGTGTGTGTGTGTGTGTGTGTGTGTGTGTGTGTGTGAATAAGGGGGTGGGGGGAGAGGCTGGGTAGCAAACAACCAACAAAAGTGGACGAGCGATGGGGAGGCAATCAACCCAGTCTCCCCACCACACGTTAATATCATTCATAACTCAACTACACCTGCGTCCTCCCGTCCCTCAGTCAACGCCCACACTGACGCCCGCCCACACGCCCACCCACTTCACATCCGCATTGTGGACACATCCTGATACTTACGACCCTTACGGTCCCTGAATTAATGGAAGACGAAGTGCCACTCTTTTTCTCAAATGTTTTCCTAGAATAACACTAACTTAGAAACATGCCGTTGACGGACCAGGGGCTGGTATCTACCGCACTATCTTATACACATTGCGCCAGAGTTGAAGATCCGCCTGGTAGTGGACGTGAGGAGAATCAGGTCTGGGGATATTGTCTACCGCTCGTCCCGGCGGCTGTAGACGGAGGGGAGAGAGAGAGAGAGAGAGAGAGAGAGAGAGAGAGAGAGAGAGAGAGAGAGAGAGAGAGAGAGAGAGAGAACGTTTGCTTGTTGATGGAAGAAGTAGACTTGGGGTCCCAAGAAGTTGTTCCTACCGCCGATGCTACCACGCACACACACACACACACACACACACACACACACACACACACACACACACACACACTGACTCAGCGCGGGTCCGCCCGGGGTCGGGCCCAGCATGGGTTCGAATCTTGGACACAGCAGTCGGTCCACACTCAACTCAGGTGTTCATCCTTCCCATTGTGGCTTGTCAGTGTACTGATACCTGATTTAGGCTGGTGTGTGTGTGTGTGTGTGTGTGTGTGTGTGTGTGTGTGTGTGTGTTCTTGCGCACATAGGAGTAAAGACATGGTGTATGTATACAAGATTAAGAGACGTAGCAACACGAGAATGAAAGTCTCCCCGTCACACACACACACACACACACACACACACACACACACACACACACACACACACACACACACACACACAGAGCAGTAGAAGAAAGAGGTATAGACGAAAACAGAAACGCGTGAAGGGGATAATTGGAACTGGAAAGGCAATAGAGAAAGGCAAACTGACTATTACTTGTCCGAGAGGAGACCTTTCGTACATTCCCCTGGTCACTGGGAGGGCATCAGGGAAAGGCCAGGAGGGTAGAAGCGGAGAAAGAAGCAACAATGATAAAGAAAGGAAACGAAAGGGAAAAAGAAGGAAGTGCAAGCGTGAGTAAGATTGAGATGGTATCAGGGCGTCCCACGCTGTGTGGGAGAGGGAAGAGATAAAGGGGTGAGGGATGATGATAAAGAGAGAGAGAGAGAAGGGGGTGTGAGGGGGGAATATGAAGATGAAGATAACGAAGTTGGAGGAGTGAGGAGCGAAATCTTGGAGGAGTAGGAGGAAAGAGAGGTGGGGAGGGTGGTGGGATGGGGGGGGGAGATAAACGTAAGATAACGAGAGAGAGAGAGAGAGAGAGAGAGAGAGAGAGAGAGAGAGAGAGAGAGAGAGAGAGAGAGAGAGAGAGAGAGAGAGAGAAGTCCTGACGTATGTTAAGCGAGACAGACAGACAGACAGACACACACACACACATATATATGGTCGGAAAATACACAAGAGAAATATTGAAATAGGTGGAGACAGAAACAGACGGAGATGTACATGCATAGATTGAGACGACAGAGTGAGACAGGGAGACATGACAGGTACTCAGGTATAATACTCGCATGTCGAGGCTTATGAGTGAAAACCTGACAGGTCGTGATGGGTGAGACGTTACGTTTGTGACGGCCTTGTTACTGGGGATTAATGTGACGCTGGGACTCAGGAGGGGGTGGTGTGTGAGGCTCAGCGGCGTGTGTTGAGGAAAGACTGAAGAGGGGAGAGAGAGAGAGAGAGAGAGAGAGAGAGAGAGAGAGAGAGAGAGAGAGAGAGAGAGAGAGAGAGAGAGAGAGAAGGTGTGTGGGGCAAGAAGAGTTTCAAGGGAGAGGGTATAGTGAAGATGTAAAAGTGTGAGGAAATGAGAAAGTGAGGCCATGAAAGTGAGGTAATGAGTAGAAGGCAGGGAGAGAGGTAAATATGGGGACTGAGGAAGGGTAGAGTTCATGAGGTCTGGGGAGCAGTTTGAGGAAAAGAGGACATGAGTGAGAATGAGCAAATACATCGAGAGGAAAGGAGGAAATGGGAACATACTGGGTTATGAGTGTCGTCGTGAAATAATGAGGGCATGAGGTGCAGATGACATGGGATATGAAAAAAAAAAAGAAATTAGTTGACATGAGGTAGTAGCTTAGGAGAACTGATATGTCAAGTAAGGACATGAGAACGACTTGCTATGAGACACAAAAGGAGGTCACGAGGAAGTAGTTATTGAAGAATGAATAATTAGAACGCATGGTACAGAGAACAGGAAGAGAGAACATAAGCCAAACAAGAACGTTAAGGATGTGAAGAACATGAGAATAAAAATGAACAAAGTAATGGGATGAGAACTCAAGGAACAGAGGACGTGAGAACAGGAAGTAGGATGAAATAAGGATCTGGAGAACAAAGAAGATAGTGAATAGGGAACACATGGGGAAGAGTACAAGGGGCGAAGGACGGATCACAGAAGACCTGATGGTCCATGACGAGGTTACCGGTTGGAGGACAGTAATGTTGTTCTGCGGTCGTAATCCTATTTGTGGCAGACAGGATTACGAAGCAGAAGCCACCCTCCCACCCACCGTTCCCTCCGGCACAACAGACAGCTGGAAAATAGCTCCAAGGAAAACCTTGTTCGTGTGGAGAGAGAGAGAGAGAGAGAGAGAGAGAGAGAGAGAGAGAGAGAGAGAGAGAGAGAGACCCTACTGCCTTGGAAATTCTACAGGGGAAGTGTAAATAGAGGAAACAAAGAAAAAAAAGTTCCCTACTGCTCTGGAGAGAAAGATTAAGATCACGAGAGAAACTTTGGAACAACAGTTTCAAATTTTTCTGAAGAGAAGGAGGAGTCGTGGATGGGAAGGGTGGTATATCGGGAGGGCGTTGTGGAGGGAGGTGGGTCGAGGTTGGGCAGTGAGAGGCAGGGCAGGGCAGGGCAAGGGCGGGGCAGCGGTCAGCCAGGACACTCCCATGGGGGGAGGGGGGTGTATAATCATCCCAGGGGCCTGAGGGATCAGGTACACGATGCGCAATAAGATGGGCGGACGTTGAGGCAGGTACTGGAGGAAAACGGGACGGGGAAGAAAGGAGAGAGAGAGAGAGAGAGAGAGAGAGAGAGAGAGAGAGAGAGAGAGAGAGAGAGAGAGAGAGAGAGAGAGAGGTACGAAATATGACGAAGCGGTGCAAATTGGTAACATTGGCTGTTCATGGAGAAAACGCAAGAAAGATGGACTTAAGAAGATGGAATAAAGAGGAAGAAAAAAGAGGGAATAATAGTATCTTGAAGGAGACCAGGAAAGGTGATCATAAACACGAAGAAGAAGAAGATAGAATATTGTACAAACTGGAATAGTGGAAGAGGTCCAATTGTCATGAGTTAAAGAGTAGTAGAGAAAGCGAGAGAGGGTGAGTGGAATGGGAGGGAAAATGAGCAAAATGAGAGGGTAGTGGGAAGGAGGAAGGGAAGGATAGGAAAAAAACAGGGAATGGAATGGGGGTAGAAGGAAGAAAGGAGGAAGAAGAGGATGATAGAAACGAAGTAAGAAAATGAAAGATAAAAAAAGTAGACGATTTGATCAAAGAAACCAAAAGAAAAATAAGGAATAAGAGACACGAAAAGGGAAATAGGAGGTAAAAGGAAAGAACGACGAGAGAGATGGGTAAGAAGATGCAGAGAAGAGGAAAGAGGAAGAGAGAGAAGTAAAAGAGGGGTTAAACAGAAGAGTTGATGGAACAGAAGGATTAGACAAGACAAGAAGAAGAGGAGGGTAGCAGGATCAGGCAGGGAAAGAGAAGGAGAAGAAGAAGGAATAGGATTACTTAAGGAGGATAAGGACAAGGAGGGAGTCGTGGTGGTATTAGGCAAGAGCAGGAACAGTACAGGAGAGAGGAGAGGAGGGGAGGTGGTGGTGGTGTTGGTGGGGTGGGGTGACGGGTATATATTGGGGGTCAACCTTGACCTGTGCCTTAGATCCTCAAGGACAGCGGAGACCAACAGGACCTTCAAGCCCTAGGAGGAGGAGGGATATCCTAGCTCCTCCCACAGTAGTCAGGGAGGAGTAGGAGTAGGAGGAGTAGGAGGAGGAGGAGGAGGACATCCTGGTAGGGGGTGCCCCACACCCTCGGACGCAGGAGGAGGAGGAGGACGGTCAAGAAAATCAATATTTTCTGTCGCCTCCAAAACCGGATTTTGGCGACCGGGGGTTTCAATGCATCGCCTCCGTGCCAGAGTTCTTCGTCGCGAGAGGAAACGACGCTGGTGTGGTTCGAACCCGGAGGAGGAGGAGGAGGAGTGTTACTGAGTGGGTCGTTAGCGATGATGAAGTAATTAGCTCGCATACGAAAGGAGTTTAATGGGTGCAATTAGGGATCTGGAACTCGGCGTGTACGGTGACATGAACGCCACAAGCAATGGACACAGGTGGAATCTTAATTCCATACTGATCTAACAGCCCGAGTTCCCAAGTCGGTGTGGTTATTACCTCACACACACACACACACACACACACACACGCACACACACACACACACACACACACACACACACACACACACACACACACACACGTACGTCTCACGACTGAAACCCCCACTGGTGGTGGTATAGCCACTGGTGGTAGTATACCCACTGATGATAGTATACCCACTGGTGGTAGTATACCCACTGGTGATAGTATACCCACTGATGATAGTATACCCACTGGTGGTAGTATACCCACTGGTGATAGTATACCCACTGATGATAGTATACCCACTGGTGGTAGTATACCCACTGGTGATAGTATACCCACTGGTGGTAGTATACCCACTGGTGATAGTATACCCACTGATGATAGTATACCCACTGGTGGTAGTATACCCACTGGTGATAGTATACCCACTGATGATAGTATACCCACTGGTGGTAGTATACCCACTGGTGATAGTATACCCACTGGTGGTAGTATACCCACTGGTGATAGTATACCCACTGGTGGTAGTATACCCACTGGTGATAGTATACCCACTGGTGGTAGTATACCCACTGGTGATAGTATAATTACTTTTTGGTGGTATACCAACTGGTTTTAGCATACTCATTGGTGACTAGTGCACCTACTGGTGATAGTATACCTGTTTGTGGTAGTATACCGATTGGTGGTAGTATACCCACTTGTGATAGCATACTGGTACCCACTGTCGATAGTATACCCACTGGTTATAGTATACCCAATGATGATAGCATACCGACTGGTGGTAGTATCCCCACAGGTGATACAGTATACCCACTAGTGATATAGTATACCCTCTAGTGATAGTATACCCTCTGGTAATAGTATACTCACAGTATACCCACTAGTGATATAGTATACCCTCTAGTGATAGTATACCCTCTGGTAATAGTATACTCATACAGTATAGGTAATTTCAAAGGATTTTGCAGTAAAGTTTCTCTCTCTCTCTCTCTCTCTCTCTCTCTCTCTCTCTCTCTCTCTCTCTCTCTCTCTCTCTCTCTCGCTCTCTCTCTCCCCGTCTAAAAAAAGAAAAGGCCCAGATTATCCTCCTCCCTCAGGAGGTGGTGTGTGTTGACGATGAGTCACTCCTTGAATCATTACCACAATATTTGAAGGAACCAGAGATTTACCTCCACCTCCCAGTTGAAGGAGCCAGAGATGTACCCCCTCCTCCTAGTTGAGGGAACCAAAGATTTGCCTCTCTCTTTCTCCCATTTGAAGGAGCCAGAGGTTTACCTCTTCCTCCCATTTGAAGGAACCAAAGATATTTACTTCCGCCTCCCATTTGAAGGAGCCAAAGACTTGCCTCCTCCCAGTTTAAAAATAATATATTCACTGAACGATTTTTCCTCCTTTTTTTTTTGGTAATCCACCCCCACCCCCACCCCATTTCCCACCATCCCGTTTAAAAGACACTTGAGAAATAAAGATATAATGAGGCCTTATATTGCCACCAGCGGTGTTATTGTAACTCTATATTACGTTTCTTCCACGAAAACCTCCGCCGTTTCGTTGAACAAGAGGTGCGACCCGAGTGTGTGTGTGTGTGTGTGTGTGTGTGTGTGTGTGTGTGTGTGTGTGTGTGTGTGTGGCTCTCGTTTTTATAGCACAGTAAACACTGCGTTTTCTCGTTTTTTTTTTTTTCGCATGCGAGTGTCAATAGGGCTTCAAACGTAGAAAACGAGAACCGGATCCGCGCTGTGTAAACAGCAGGTGCTAGAAGGCTCCAAGATGCTTGTCTCCAGACCTGCCCAAGAAGTGAGGTGCAATATTCGCAAATATAATTCTTTTTTTTTATTCTGGAGAAAACAGCATGAGGAGAAAGAGAAAGGAAAAGAATTATCCATTTACGTTTTCCGTTGTACTAGATGGTACGTTTTCAGTTGTACTAGATGGTTTAAACTGCTCTTGAAAATACATTCGGGCTAGAAATTTTCAACATGTGATTCGCCATGAATGTGTCGGGGTTTCACATTGCCAGGAGTGAAGCCCATAAGAGTAAAGTCTATAGTATATATGAGGTGGCTTGCGTCCACGACATGATGGCAGGCGCTTTCATGTCGTGTTGTCGTGCAGGAGAGCGACAACTTGTGTTTAAGAGGGAAGTCGTAGCGTCGTTGAGTTGGGCGAGGTGCGAGGTAATGTGTTGAAGAGAATTTACGTTCTGAAGCACACAAGCTTATGGCTCCTTGAACGCAACGGTACGTTCCTTGAGCGCGACGGTACGGCCCTTAGGGAGTTATGTGTAATGTATGTGGTAGACGTATTGGTGGCGGGATAGCTTGTACGCAGAGAGAGAGAGAGAGAGAGAGAGAGAGAGAGAGAGAGAGAGAGAGAGAGAGAGAGAGAGAGAGAGAGACCCCGGCGTATATTCAAGGATAGAGGTACTATTGTTTATTTCTTTGCGTCTTGCAAAATACAAGGTTCAAGGAATACCTTTTTGTTCCAGTTGGTTGAGAGAGGTCGAGGAAGCCTTGGAAGTAGAATGCTATTCACTTCCTTAGTGGTATCAGATCCTGACTGATCGAATCAGCTGCGGAAGAGTGAGGAGCCAGCTTACCAATTCAGCGCCTCACCATATCTATCAAGCGAGGTGCCGTAAGTCGCAATCTCGGGACATATCTCTTTTGATTGCAAAGATTTTTTCATAAATTTTGTCCTATGTTAATAGAGAAGTGTGGACGGGAAAGAAGATATTTCAGATAGTCATAAAAAAAAAACTACTTTTCTCACCACTAACATTTCTTCCCAGCTCTTGAACCAACCCAAAGTTATAACTCCAATATATATATATATATATATATATATATATATATATATATATATATATATATATATATATATATATATATATATATTATAGGTAAATCCACAAGGAAAGGGAAAATGCAAAGTGCCAAGCTTTTTCGTATAATTACATTGTCAAGACTGAGTACAGACAGAGACAACCAGAATATAATATACCAGCCGCCACTGGGCGGGGCTAGCAAATGAAGTTCGAGACAGGTGAAGGGATTAAGGCACAGGTCACCCTCGACGACTTCACCTCATCTCTCAAGTTACAGACTCAGGGTAACCTAAATTCAGGGAAACGTAATTACAATTTTTTTTTTTCCAGTCTTAAAGTTATCTAATACATATAAACCAACATTTCAATTCATATTGATATCTGTACTGTTCGATAAGAGACGATTCAACAATATTTCTCTTCATTACTGAGTGATAACTATAATATTGCTCCAGTTAATTTGATGACCAAAATCTTTGAGCCGAACAAATAGTGCATTAGACTACCATACCTAAGACTGTTACCACTTTGACCGATGTAAAACTGATTACAGCCTTTACAGGGGATATTGTACACACAACCCCTCTGAGCAGCTAAAGAATTTCTGAGACTTTCCCTGACAGTATTATTATTATTATTATTATTATTATTGCTGAAGACTACATTGATATTAAAAGTTTTAAAGTAATGATATTAAGAAAGTTATCACTATAAGGGTAATACCAACATATTTTTTTTACACAAATGGTTCTTTAGGTTGAACATTGTAAAAAGACATTTTACTGTGTTCAGATTAAAGAACCATTGATGAACATAAGCTTTTTGGTATTACCCTGCCATGAGAACCTGCTTAATATTTCTGTTTTGTTAAACACTTATGATACTAATGTAGTCTGCAGCAATAATAATGCTGTCAGGGAATTTCTTATCGAAAATTATGTAATTGCTCAGAGGGGTTGTGTGTACAATATACCCTGTAAAGGGTGTAATCAGTCTTACATCGGTCAAACTGGTAACAGTCTTAGGTATGGTCAAGAGTCTAATGCAATATCTGTTCACCTTAGAGATACTGGTCATCAAGTTAACTGGAGCAATATTAAGGTCATCACGTACAAACACTCAGTAATGGATGTAAGTATTGTTGAATCGTCTCATATCAGACATAGTAGAGATATTAATGTGAACTGAAATGTTGGTTGATATATATACATATGTGTATGATAACTTTATAAGTGAAAGAGCATTGTCAGTGCCTTTCCTTGAACATACTTGAGCCAGAGTTTGTAACTTGAGAGAGAGGCGAGGTCGTCGAGGGTGACCTGTGCCTTAATTCCTTCACCTGTTTCTCAATTCATTTACCAGCCCCGCCCAGTGGCGGCTGGTGTAATATATTCTGGTTCTCTCTATCAGTACTCAGTCTTGACAAATTAGTTAAAGCGCTCGACACTTCGTCTTTTTCGTTGCTTTGTGGTTATATATATATATATATATATATATATATATATATATATATATATATATATATATATATATATATATATATATATATATGTGTGTGTGTGTGTGTGTGTGTGTGTGTGTATGACTTCTCATGCATTTCATGACTTTCATGGAACGCTGTGAAACCATCATCTTCTGGTAAGATCAATGACCTGTCTTTCAAGCCTCATTGAATCTCATTAACTTCGGCCACTGAGGACCCATGAGCCCGTCCTTCTAGCAATGATTGTGGTATTTTAGCTGAAGATTATGATTACATGATAAGATCATATAGGCTCCCACTGTAGGCATGAGAGGGTGAATGTGACGATGCATGAGGTAAGCGATAGTGGACATCCTGAAGGGGGGTTGAGGTAGTCAGTCATGGTGTCGATTTGATGGTGTTTCAAGTGCTTTCCACAGCTTCTCTTGCCTCCCAGGCAGAGTTTGCGACGTGTACGGGCAACGTTGGATGTCCATCGTTGTTCATGCAACACCGGGAATTATAAATGGATCCTCATCATAAGCAGTAGGTGTGCTGGTGTGTCGAAGGATATTCGAACCCCCAAGAGTAGGATGACTCGTAACTTGATCCCTTGAGTACGTTAGTCTTGCCATCGAGCACGATGACTTTAGTCATCTTAATCAAGGGATGTCGTCATCGTACGTGGGGGTTTTGAGTTGTCGTACTCATCCCGTCAAAACGTCGTATTCAGTGCGTTAACTTGTCGTACTCAGGGTGTTACGTTGTAGCATTTAAGGGGGTTTAAGACATCGTACTCAAGGGATGAGACTGGTCGTATTCAAGGGATGAGACATGGTCGTACTCAAGGGATGAGACCTGGTCGTACTCAAGGGGTTGAGGTCTTACTCAAGGGATGAGACATGGTCGTACTCAAGGGGTTGAGGTCGTACTCAAGAGGGTTGAGACATCGTTCTCAAGGGATTTAGAAGTCGAACTCAAAGGTTCAAGACGTCGTACTCAACTTGTAGACAAGTTGTACTCAAGGCGCCAAACGTTAAACCATTTCCACAGGACGATGAAAATGAGGTTTTAGGCCAACGCCACGTAAGCCTCACAACAAGGAATTGTGAGTCAAGGGATACACACACACACACACACACACACACACACACACACACACACACACACACACACACAGGCTTTTTAAGTCTCGTATATTACTGTCTTCCGGGTAATGATATATTAAGGATGCGTAGGAATTTTGGCTGAGCGATGACCCGAACTCCTCTTTTTTTTAGAGTTGTTGCAGTAGGTGGACATTCTGCAAAAAAGAAAAAAGAAAAAAAACCCACCCTGAAACAAATTAGATCGCGTCTATTGTTATGTGTGAGTGTTGGCTGGAGGTATTTTCAAAGGGGTGTGGTAGTGGGAGGGTGGCGGAGTTTCGAACAGGGTAACATTACTGGACGCTCCAGTCTGCCATAAGATCGGTCTGAGGGTATAAGTTACAGAAGCGTATAATTTTTGACGTTAAGATTCTCGCGAACTCTATATATTTTTTCTAGAGATTATGACTTCATAAGGAATGCGACTGTCTCTCATTGTTTAGAAATTGACATAAGTTTCTTCAAACTCTGTATCCAGTCACACACACAACACACACACACACACACACACACAGAGTCACCCACTGAGTACTTCCCCCACATTCCCACCTATCCCCCGTACACTCGCCCTCCTCACAACCTAACACCCACCTACAACTCAGTGGACAGCATGCTTGCGTTGGCCCCTTCTACCGTAGGTGGTCATGCGTTGCCATGAAGCATTAAAGAACAGGAAAAAGTATGTTTTTTTGCACTAGCCATCCGTAATTCGCCTTACACTAAAACGTATCCAGTAAATAATACATCTAAGCTCACAAAGGTCAGTGACAGTTGAAAAAGAAACACACACAAAAAAAAAAAACGCTTCCGTGATTTAAAAAGATGTCATTGTTACTTTAAAAGACTTGAGGTTTTAATTGTACCCGACGCGCACAGGAATGCCCGCGCGCGCGCGCATGCCTGTGTTCTTGCTATAAACAAAGACAGAAAACAAGAAGAATTCGCGGGTGGAATGTGTTCTAGCGGGCGCGATGGTCAAAGCTGCTACCCCTCCAGCCATGGTCCAGATGTGCAGATCCGTGCTTTATAATGCTGGAGGATTTTTAAACTTCTTGTATCCCAGTAGGGAGAGAGAGAGAGAGAGAGAGAGAGAGAGAGAGAGAGAGAGAGAGAGAGAGAGAGAGAGAGAGAGAGAGAGAGAGAGGTGAGCGGGAAGTTCTCCCACATAAACCAACTTAGGGTCATATAATTCAGGCTGTACTTAAGGCTCTCCCAAATGAAAGGCTAAATGAGGTCTAGGCTGATGTGTGGGCTAGACCCAGTTCTTGCGTCTAGCCCGCTCGCTCACTCGCTATCTTCTGTTGGCCTCCCTCTTAACGATTTACCAAGCGGTTGTATGCTAAATTCAGCGGTAAATCACTTGTATTCCGAGGGGTTTTTTTTCCCCCCTAGTCTCTCTGCGCCAGGAGGTTTTGCTGAGGTTATGTTCTATCATGTATGATAAAGGCCAGGTGCTGTTGGGGTCGTGTTGCGGAGGGAAGTGTAGGATGGGTGGTGAGGGATGATAATGGCGAGGGATGATAATGATGGGGGTGGTGGTGGATGGTGGTGGTGGATGGGGATGGTGTGTGTGTGTGTGTGTGTGTGTGTGTGTGGGTGTGGTAGGTTTAGGGATGAGGCAAAGAGGTGTTAAAGTTCACGCTCTACCACAGCTGCAGGACTACTGACCCTCCACCACAGTGGCAAGAAGGCCACTGACCCTCCACCACAGTGGCAAGAAGCCCACTGACCCTCCACCACAGTGGCAAGAAGGCCACTGACCCTCCACCACAGTGGTGAGACTATTCGCCCTCCACCACAGTGGTAACACAATTGACTCCACTACAGTGATAAACCTGTTCACCCTATTAACACAGTGGTAACACTCCACCACAATGGTGAGACTATTAACCCTCTACCACAGCGGCAAGACCACTGAACTCTTACCACAGTGATATGACCACTGACCCCTTACCACAGTGGTACAACTGGTAGACTCGTAGACCTTTATTCATACCGACGCCCACGTAGCACTCCTAATCCCTCGTGCCTCCTTCTTTATATACATCATCAGTTCTCTTCAGTGAATAATTATGCCCATTTTCTACGATACGTTTCTTCGATAAGCTTTTGAATTCTGGTCTTGACATCCACATACACGTTCACTTTCGTAATTTTCATGCTCTTAGTGCTCCATAGTACGTGTGTTATTATTAAGCGATGATCCGAAAAGTAACTCCAATTACTTAAAGAAAAATAATTGTGATGGAAAGCATATAAGAACAATTATATTTGGAACTTTTATATACAAGATCAAGTTTCATCCTACCTGAATCATTAACCTAATCGTCATTATTGTAGTAATTTGCCTTACTATCATCCTGGTAATTAGAGTATTTGATTCTGTATAAGCCCAATTAATCGCGTGTTTTTTATTTCTCTGTTGATTATAACATATGTTTACGGGTGTTAATCGGACTGTGCCTCGTAGTGATAACACCATGAGCGAGGATTGTCTTCGGCGAGGCACAGTGTATCCTTGTTGAAGGACGGAAAAAGAACACACAGTCTTCGGGGACCTCCCCGCTCCAAAGGATCCCACTTTCCCCAGCCTCCGCTTGGAGAGCAGCTTTGAATGATGGTAATTACGGTGATGATGATGATACCACTACTACTGATAATGATAATAATGATAATAATAATAATAATGATGATAATCATATTGATATTAATGATAATAATGGTAATGATAATAATAATAATAATAATAATAATAATAATAATAATAATAATAATAATAGTAATAATAATGATAATAATGATGACAATAATAATGATAATGATAATCATAATAATGATAATAATAATGATTATGATAATAATACATTTATGTACAGGATCATTGACTTTGAAACAAAATGTTTCAACGTTACTTTTTATCCGTTTTAGCCATTCCTGAAATGACTAAAGGACAAATGAAAAAAAGGAAAAAAAAAAAAACCAACAGAAATAATTTCCCAGCTTCCAGATACACCTCGTAATTCGTCTTCAGATAACGTCGATGACCTTTAACGACAGATTTTCCGAGCCGTTATTTCCTCAAACAAAGCTCCCACCTATTATCATGTTTCATTTATTATATTTTCTTGCCTTTACACGGAGCAAAGATTAATTCTTTCTTTAAATGGTAACAGCACAAACGCTTAAAGGTTCTTGTGCTTCTTTTGAGGGATCGTTTTTGAAACCATTGGATGGGTTCGAATCTAGTGAATTCTTAAGCTACTTAAACCTCTGTGAGCGTCCTTTCTCAGCCGTCTTTAAAGATTCGGGTACTTTGAAGCTCTGAGATGCTAACTCATGCTTCGAACATGATCTGAACCACCTTTTAGAGGTTCAGATGCTTTGAATTCCTTTGGCACTGGCACATGCATCTTGCATCCCTTTCTTAACCATCTTTTAAGAGAGGTCTGGATGCTGTGAACTCCAGTGGCCTTTATGAGCATTCTTTCTCCACTGACCTTCAGAGATTCGGAACCCGTGAATCATGTGATACAGCCTCTGAAACTTTTATTTGAATTGGTAATGGGTTCACGTTCCGCTTCGTCGGATAGAATGAACTGTTCGTTTCTTTTGCGCCCTCGGCGTTCTTCGGCGCTGCCTACCATCCGAAGACAAAGACACTGTATCCCTCACGCTTCGGAGAGTTCTTGGCGTTCTCTTCTCTCAGCAGGTGTAGGACGAGAGCAAGTGGTTCAAACGCGAAAGTTCCCAACACCCGCAGTGAACGCTTTCGTAACTCCTCTCTATGGACAATATACGTTAACGTGAGAAATTTCTTACCTTTTGTCGATAAAAGTTTTTTTCTCTCTCTCTCTCTCTGGTGCGGTGAGCTGTTGAAATGAACACTTGAGTTCCTACTGTGGCGGATGAAGTGTGTGTGTGCTGGTTTTTGTCTAATTTCATGCTAAGTTAAGCGATATTCCTCGTTATTACGTAGAGTGGTGGTTAAGATATAAGTCATTGCGAATCTCCTGAAAGAGAGAGGCAGTTTAGCATTACCGTTTGATGCCGAGACAAAATGGCAAGAAATTACAAAAATGATCTGGAAATTATTAAATATGAGAGGTTTGTTTTCATATACATGAAATGTAAGTAATAGAGTAATAGTTTTTATTTCTTATGCTTATCCAAAATGGTAGATAGATTGACTGATTCTTCAAAGTTCAACCAGATAAGTGGAGGTGAATTCACTGGATCTGCACAGACATAAGAATAGGAATGTGATGAAAAAAAAAATATAGTCTCATCTCATTGTTATTTAGCATGATAGGCAAAAATTGCGTATCCTTGACAAAGGCTCATGGCGGAAATTACCCCAATAATTTCCCACAATAATACTTATTAGCTGTTGTCAAATTGGATAACTTTAATCTTTATGTCATGTCACACTCTCCTGCATCCGTGATTGGCTGGGGACGCCAAAGTATTTCTGTTCGAATTCTTCTGTCTTTTTTTTTTTTTCATCTTTTTTTTTAGATCCAAGACTGAAGGTATTAGACTCAAGGACCCTCTCATGTTTAAGGACCCAAGTTGGCTGTACTGGGAGGAGTGAGTAAGCGTGGTAAAAGAGGGTTAAGTGACCGTGGTTATAGACCTTATTGGTTTGTGCTGATAGGGTTATCATTATACTCATGATGGGTTATCATTGTACTAGAAAGATGATTACCGTATTAGTCGAGTTATCTTTGTGCCTGACTGGGTTGGCTTTGTAGTCAAGGGGTGTTATCTTTAACCTCACTGGGTTATTTTTGTACTCAAGGGGTTGACAGTTTGTCTATTGCGTTATGTAAGTACTCATGAGGTTATCTTTGTACTCATGGGTATCTGCGTACTGAAGGGGATAACACTTGTGTTTCGGGGTTATCTCAGTACTCATGAGGTTATTTTTCGTTCTCAAAGGTGTGATCATTGTGTATCAGCGGTCTCTACTTCGTCATAATATTCTTTTACGCAGATAACATTCCCAAAAGTTCTGAGCAAGTGGTGTATATTCAAGTCTGAACACAAATGGGTGTATAAATCAGTGCTTCGATGGGCGCAGAAGATGAGAGTGACCTTATCTTATTTTACACCATAGCCAAGAATCAGGTTCATCATACGACGGGACTAGATACAATGAAATGGAATTCTGAAACGATGTCAGTTAACTATTTGATAGATTTCTTAACTATGTCATAGGTTTGCGACTGTCGATTTATATATAATGATTCACCGGTGGGAAAGTATGATGAACTGAAGTGAAAAATAATGCCATGATATCACTGAACATCTTTTGTTTTTGTATATATTTCCATAAGGGTAGGGCTTTTAAATAAAGGCACTTAAAAAGAAAAAGAAACCAAAAGCAGAATAGAAACACATCCACCCACACAAACAAACATATTCACCATAAAAGACACATACATATACACACACATACGACACAGCCTGTGGATGGCGGATATGTTTACGATTGGCAAAGGTGATATATATACATGACTTTGTGAGTTATTATCTGTCATGTGAAGCTCTCGACATCCTATTAGGCTGCAGACGGGAAAAGCCCATTCAATGTAGGATTCATAAGTGAGTTGTCTCATTGGAAAGTGCATGAGATAGGTAGCTTCCAGCCAGCAGCTGTCATCTCAGAGGCATTGGGCAAAAGGTTTGGGCTGCCACTCGCCTGTCAGCTGGATAGTGGTCGATCGGGTGATTAAAATGACAAACGTCTTCGACCACCAGCCCGACTTGATGGTGCATCAGCCCAACACACATTCTAGCGCCCCAGGGAACCATAAGGTTGTGGTCGGCCGATGGTTAATATAACCTCACAGATCAAACTGTGTATAGCTCTGTTGCCAAATGTTGTCGTCTATGAGGCAGGCTCTCCAACCCATTAGGTTGTAACCCTTCAACCAAACTCTGTAGCCCATCAACAGTACTCTATAACCCATCAACCTAGCTCTGTAAACCATCAACCATAGTCTGTACCCCATCAACCTAACTCTGTAATCCATCAACCATAGTCTGGAGCCCATCAACCTAACTCTGTAAACCATCAACCATAGTCTGTAGCCCGTCAACCTAACTCTGTAAACCATCAACCATAGTCTCTAACCCATCTACCAAACTCTGTAACCCATCAACCATAGTCTGTGTAGCCCATCCACCAAACTCTGTAACCCATCAACCATACTCTAACCCATCAACCAGACTCTGTAGCCCATCCACCAACCTCTGTAACCCATCAACCATACTCTGTAGCCCATCAACCAGACTCTAACCCATGAACCAAACTCTGTAGCCCATCAACCATACTCTAACCCATCAACCAGACTCTGTAGCCCATCAACCATACTCTAACCAATCAACCAGACTCTGTAACCCATCAACCATACTCTAACCCATCAACCAGACTCTGTAACCCATCAACCATACTCTAACCCATCAACCAGGCTCTGTAGCCCATCAGCCTAACGTTGTAACACATCAACCTAACTCCATAACCCATCAACCAAACCTTGCAACACATCAGCCTAACGTTACAACCAATTCACCCAATGTTTTTAATCCATGAGGCAAACGTTGTGGTTTTTTTTTAAGCTAATACCATTTTCTTGGTGACAGGTATAGTTCCTGTGGTGACGCGATCGCACACCACAACTTGTAAAATGCACCAGTCTGCGTCCTGGTTGAATGAACACTGTGGCCATCGGGGAACAAATTGAAAATGGAGACTATAGGAAAAGATATTTCCTACTAGAATTACTATCAGACGTTCGTACAACTTAGGGATCAGAAAGTGTTCCACAACCTTTACTGGAACACTTCAGTCTGATGTTTCTCTCAAGAATAAGCAAAGTTACCCTTGATTTTTTTTTTTTCCGGAATGACGAAATGCAACGTTGATGACCAGATGAGGAACGAGGGAATGTAGTATTGATGACTAGACTAGGAGCGAGGGAATGCAACATTGATGACCAGACTACGAACGAGGGAATGCAACATTGATGACTAGACTACGAACGAGGGAATGCAACATGGATGACCTGACTAGGAACGAGGGCATGCAACATTGATGACCTGACTAGGAACGATGGAATGCAACATTGATGACCAGACTACGAACGAGGGAATGCAACATGGATGACCTGACTAGGAACGAGGGCATGCAACATTGATGACCTGACTAGGAACGAGGGCATGCAACATTGATGACCTGACTAGGAACGAGGGCATGCAACATTGATGACCTGACTAGGAACGAGGGCATGCAACATTGATGGTTGTTAGGAATGGGATCGTACAGTCTCTGTTCATATAGACGAAATTCCATGACAATCGTTGGGAATAAAGAGCCTTTTCATCTATTCAGTCATGCTGATGGGGACATTACTATTCACTACATGGACCGTGGCCCGTGTCCAGGCTGAAAATAATCCCGTGTTCATCTTGGCCGTGTGCTTGACATCTGATCATGCCAAGAGGGTATATTCTATTATTGGTATATTCTATATTACCATAAATACATCAGGGTATATTCTATATTACCATGAATACATCAAGGGTATGTTCTATATTACCATGAACACATCAGAGGTGTATTTTATATTACTATGAATGCATCAAATGTATATTTTATATTACTGTTAATACATGAACAAACACGCTACAAAATCATATAACTATGATATGTGTTTACAATACCATAGCCTGTTCATCTGGTGATCGTTCTATATAGATTATGTTGATAGAACATACCCCTGTGCTCGAGTGGTTGACAGAAGTATAATAGATATGTCCTCGCCTTCACAGTTTATCATTATCAAAATGTGATGGAGTTTCTTCGCCTTTGCTCATCACGAAGAATCCGGTGGGTCAAAGCTAAGCCACTCCTTCGTAAAGGATTTCCAAACATTTCTATGAGGATTTTTGACAATTTACTTCTTCGCTGCTCAAGTTTTATATAAGAAAAGAAATTTCGGCACTCTTTGAACTTCCTGCATGACATACTCAAGATATAATTGACAACTGCGAAAAGTAATTGCTTAAATCTATTGTCTCTTGTGGTTTCCTTCGAACCGTACCCTCCCACACCCAAGGTATAAGACATCATCCTGAAAAGATTTATAATTTGGACCTTCACCACACCCGTACTATCTGGGATCCTCTCATTACCCCGCTATCCTTGACCTTCACCAGATCAAGGACGGGCAACTATCCTGGTCCTTTACTACGTACGTTGCTAAAGATCAAGGTATGCGCAGACCTTAGCGGGACCCGTGCCACTAAGGGGGTGCGTACCATCTAGCGGTACGCGAGAGCCATCCAGATGGTACGTAGTGTTAAGTCTTCAAAGTTAGAGTTCAGTCGTTTAGTGATGGTACGTAGTGTTAAGTCTTCAAAGTTAGAGTTCAGTCGTTTAGTGATGGTACGTAGTGTTAAGTCTTTAAAGTTAGAGGTCAGTCGTTTAGTGATGGTACGTAGTGTTAGCCTTCAAAGTTAGAGTTCAGTCGTTTACTAAAAGAAGAAAGAAAACGAAGCTGAATAGGTTTTTATGTGATGGAATGTTGGACGATTTATTTATACACACATTTCTTTATGTTAAAGTAATGCCATTTACGTAAGATTTACTCATGTTCCAGGTATTCTGTTACGTCAAATTTCATCCACTCAGAAAGGATAGGAACGACTGGTTTATGGGGTTAGGTAAGTAATGAATGTAATAATAAAGGCATCCAACACGTTATACATTTTCCAATTTGCAGACAAAGTCACTTTTTGTCTCACGAAAAAATGCAGAATACCTGCGTTTTTCGGCAATTTTTTCTCCTCTTTTTCAATATTGTTCAGAACCTCATAATAGTTGCCATTCAGGACGTTGAGCAAAGATAAGTGCTATCGCTATCATCTCTGATCATTATCACATACCAAGAATGAAGATGTTTAGATATTCGCTATAGAGATATCGTCGCCTACACACTCAGTTCCTGGGTACAACTGTGTTTATTGGGCACACGGGAAACAAAGTAGGCGGGGGTGTTTTATATTTATTGGGCACGCGGGAAAGAAAGTAGACGGGGGTGTTTTACTCTCTGTTTAAACTCATTTAAATCTCTTGGTAAAAGAAGGGGAAAAAAAGACGTTGAAGCCTTGGAGAATGTTGACTTCATTTTTGTCGAAGTTGAAGATAAACTTCGAAGAAAATAGCAGACGCGATAGTTTATTATAAAACCCTTCCGAGTGAGCGGACACACCAGAGGTAGAAGAAAGATTTTACGACCAGTTGGCAGAAATTTATAATGAAGAAGATCCTATCATCGTAGAAGATTGGAACATACCGGTATCCAAATGGGGAGAATCCCCTTTTCAGTAGCTCCGGGCGGGCGTGGACTCTACCACCTGAATTCGCTTGTTAGTGCCCTCGTCCAATTAGTCGAGAAACCTATTCACGACGAGAATATATTAGACCTAACTACAAATGAGGATTTTGTCAATAATGTTGAAGCTGGAGAGTAGTTTGGTACAAGTGGACAAGTGGACAAATTACTTTTGAGGTCCCTTCCAGCTCTACATGTGATGTTGGTCTACATGATAGTCGCGAAAAAATACCCGATTTTAAACGTGCAAATTTTGTCTATCTTCGTATTGCTCTTGACAGGCAAATCTGGGATGGTATGGAAAAGTTTCAGTAGAACATTCAAAGCAGTAGAAGGAACATACTTGCCAGTGCGTAGTAGATGGTCTATTTCTAAATCGAACTGTGGAATAAGAAAGTGTGTAAAAGAAAAAAGAAAAGTAGTTCATGAGAAACTCAGGCAGTCCAATAACCAACATGATAAGTTATGTAAATTTTAGTAGAGAAAGTAAGAGAGTTGTATATCAAAGTCAACATCAGTATGAAGAGCATATTGCTGAAAATAGCAAAAAGAAACCCTCAGGAGTTTTGCACTTAAGTTAGAAGCAAGACAGTTATTATCCAGTCAACTGGTTCATTAATTACGGAAAGCGATGACTTGGTTCAAGATAACGAAGCCATGGGAGAAACATTAAATGACATTTTTGCATTTGTATTTACGATCGGAGACACATCCCATGTCACGAATCCAGTTCCCTTGATAAGAGTGGATAGGTTCTTCAGAAATTGACAGAAAGCCGAAGATATCCTTTCAGCAATAAACGGAATGAAAACGAAAATCACAACAGGCCCTGATAAGCTTTATCCGAGAACAATGAAAGAGGCGAATAACTGAGACAGTTAAGCTCTTAATTGCCCTTTTCAATGAGTCACTTGCTACGGAAAAAGTCCCAGGTGAATGGAAGTTTGCCAGTGTGTCACTGATATTCAAAAAAGGTTAGAAGTCATTGCCTGAGAATTCATCGTCTCATTAGCTTCACGTCTGTAGTTGGAAAACTTCTGGAAAACCATCATTCGAGATAGAATTGTAAACCATTTTGAGGACCACGACTTAATCAACGATTCTCGGTATGGTCTTCGACGAAGTCGCTCATGTCTGACAAATCTGCAGGATTTCTCTCATGATATAACCAACATATATGACGAAAGCACAGCAACTGATGTTATCTCTCTAGACGCTTTCGATGAGGTTTTGCATCAAAGGTTACTAGCTAAAATTAAGGCACATGACACTGATGGGGTTTTACTTCAGTGGATAGGAAATTGCTTGACTGGCCGTAAACGAAGAACTTTGATTAATGGTCAAGCCTTTTGAATGGTTAGACATAAGAAGTGGAGTGCTACAAGGATCCGTCTTAGGACCGGTTCTCTTTCTCATATATAATAATGATACTGATAATGGGCTGCATTGCAAGATAACAAAAATTCGCTGACGATATAAAGCTGCCAAGTAAATCTACAAATGAACTTGAACGTCTACAATAGTTTCAAATTCTTGTAGGTAAACTGATGGTCTGGGCTCGTAGGCGGCAAAAGAATGTTAATATCGAGAAGTGCAGATTTTTCATATCAGTTGTAAACACGAAAAGGCAAGCTACAGTGTGAATTCTTTTGAGCTGCAAAAGATAAATGAGGAAAAAAGGCTTGGGTATGATAATCTCTGGTGATCTAAAAATCAAGTAAGCAGTGCAGAGAAGCAGTGAAAAGAGTGAACCAAATTCTTGGATTCATAGGCAGAGCCTTCGAATTTGAGACCAGGGAAATCATCTTTACACTCTGCAATTCACCAGTTCGTCCACGTCTTAAATATTGCGTTCTGTTTTGGTCACCCTACCTGAAAAAAAAAGACATAGAATGGAAAGAGTACAACGTTGAACTAACAAGATGATTACCAGACAGAGAAACAATTCCAACAAGAGTTGATCAAACGGTTTAAATCTGTGTAGTTTAGAAAAGAGGTTAAGAGGTGATCTGCCACAGGTAACCACAATTATCAAAAGCTTTGATGATCTTTCAAGTTACTTAAGACTTGATTCGTCTGATTTTACTCTTCGTAATGAATACAAACTTGTGGGCAAACAGACGTTTTACCTCGAATGAAGCGAAGTACGTTTTTTTTGTGTAAAAGGATTGTTAACATATGGAAGGATTTGTGGGTTAGAGTGGTTGAAAGCAGTATTGTGGATACGTTTAAGAACAGACTTGATCAGTCGCTTCAAGTCCACGAATTACATTATATGCGCCTGCTTCATCACAAAGATAATTTGCAGGTTATTGTCTTTGGATTACACTTTTTTTTTTTACCACACTAATCCGTGAGTTTCTGATATCTTCATCCGCCACAAAACAGCCTCGAAAGGACCCAATGGTTGTTGCTTTTTGAGTTCCTCTGTACTCCTTAGTATCCTATCGCCACACTTGAATAGCCTTCATTCCCCATCATTTCCTCTGGTCCCTCACCACCACTGAAATTCACCCCTCACCCCATCACTTCCCGTGATCTCCCTCCACCCGATCACCATCCACCACATCCTCTCACTTTCTCCTGCAACGAATCATTTCCCTCCACTCTGTTGCCCGCCTCTATTTACACTAGATCACCGATTAGTCACACGAACGAAATTCCGTCCGCTTCCCGCATGACTTTGGGCCTTCGCTCATCATATTTCCCGGTCTTGTCTTGGCCCGGCATCGGGTGTGCTCCGCTAATGACTTCCAAAACGCTGGCGGCTTTATCATGCAAATGTGGGCCGCCTTGTAGCGAGCCGGAGCGACCCCGAGCCCCGTCCAAACCTGACGTCGCCGACAAACAATGTGAATGTTGGATCAACTCTCGCTCAGGGGTGCAAGGTAGGGTGGAGACGGGGTTAGGCTATGGAGAGGGAGCCTTGGTGCAGCGGAGAGAGAGAGAGAGAGAGAGAGAGAGAGAGAGAGAGAGAGAGAGAGAGAGAGAGAGAGAGAGAGAGAGAGAGGGTTGGATATGGCACCACGAGTTGCATGTCTTCGTCATATCGTGTTGGCAGGCTAAATGGAATATTTGTGTGCCAGTGTGTGTTTTGTCAACCCGTGTGTATATGTGTGTGTGTGTGTGTGTGTGTGTGTGTGTGTGTGTGTGTGTGTGTGTGTGTGTGTGTGTGTGTGTGTGTGTGTGTGTGTGTGTGTGTGTGTGTGGACACGCGCGCCAATCTCCCTGAGTGCCTCTGTAAAGGATGTTAACGGTAAGATGATGGCTTTTGCGAGAGGCATTACATGTGTCTGTCTGTCTGTCTGTGGTACAGTGGAGAGACAGAAGGTTTCTGTTCACTTATGTGCAACATTGTAACTGTAAGATCAAATGTATAGGTAACAGTATCGAGGAATTATGTGATGTTTGTGGTATTTGTGTATAAGTGCATGAAGTACTTAATTGGCCCTGATGCCATCTCACTTTTCCAAAGAGAATCCCAAAGGCTGAAGTAGAAAGGATTCAATCACATTTGATATTGTAATAACAGCTTATCACAAGTATTCCAATGCTTTACTCCAGATGTTCACTCTGCATTGTGTCTTATGTAAATGTTGCACTTATCATCTACACACTGCGTTTCACTGCTACTTTAGAGAAGTAGACGATGGTCATCGGTCTGACCACATAAATCAACGTAGCAAGAAAAAAAAAATGTTTACATGACTACAGTCGCTCCGCGTGTAATGCAACTCAGGCCTTTCAAAAACCCTTGAGGAATCTTCGCCAGACATTGAGGTCTCCACACACACTAGCATGTTCTCAACTGTGGAAGACGCAACAGCTTAGCTCGGGATATTTGTTAGAGAAGTGTCGCGGGTCAGTCTGCTGGAGAAGTTGAGACTTCGAGTTAGGTAACTGCCATATCGTGTATAAAGAGGAGTAGTTACTGAAAATACGCCAGGTCCGAACCTGGAGCGCGCTCTTCCTTGCCTGTCACTGGTCAGTCCGGCACTTTAATGGTTTTATCCCATTTTCTTTGGCTATAACTCTTGCTGGCGTTATTTGAGGTTCCAAGGCCAGATTATTTCGTAATCCTTCTCATAAAATCCTTTTAATTGTATTGTGTGTATTGTCTTATCATCAGCCGCCTGATATTTCTTCAGCTGGGCTAAATATCACTCTTGAAATGTTAGATGATTATCACCTAAGTTCTCCTTCAGTAGGTGTCAGCAGGTGTGACCTTCACGTCAGGATAAAGTCCGAAGGTATGCTAGGAACTTGTGTGTGTGTGTGTGTGTGTGTGTGTGTGTGTGTGTGTCTCCACCGACGTGAGATTAAGTGAGTAACATCTGTCGTTGTTATGAGGAGCAACACAGGTGCATTGGTCGGCCTCTTAAGTCTATGCTTTGAAGGATTATATCAAAAGGTGAAGAAGGACCTGATCACTTTTGATTCCGTCCATCACCAAATACAATGAACAGTTTGTACGTTGCTGAATACCGAAAAATATCATTAGACTTGTGTTCTTGACCGTAATTTCATTTCATTTTCTCTTTTTCAGTTGCTGAGTGTTCCTGACGCCTCCACTGGCAAGGAAAAGGTCATCCACGGAGGCGTAGAGAGCTGGCTGACAAACCTTAGGTGAGCAAGAGAACTTTTTGCTGTGTAGGGATCGTGTGTGGAGGCTCTGCATACTAAACTGTATGTAAATCGTGAGGGGAAACGGTAGAGTGAATGAACTTCTCTTTTTCTTGGAGTTTATGCGT
Source organism: Panulirus ornatus (assembly GCF_036320965.1). Lineage (NCBI taxonomy): Eukaryota > Metazoa > Arthropoda > Malacostraca > Decapoda > Palinuridae > Panulirus > Panulirus ornatus. The sequence goes on along the minus strand of NC_092265.1, from coordinate 10,740,186 downwards.
CGGTACGACCCTTGGGCACGACGGCACGGCTCTGAGAAAGGCGGCACGACCCTTGAGCACGACGTTGAGGCCCTCTGGTAAGGGTAAGGTTAAACGCCAGGTAAATCATACCTAAGGGTCGTATCGCTGTGCTCAAGGGTTCGTATCTTCGTGGTCAAAGGTTGTATTATGGTCTGCTTCCCAAGAGAACAGTCTCTTTGATGGTCAGGTCCTGCATTCTGTCTCACGGCACAAGGCACATATTCTCTCCCAAGGCCCGTCCATACGTTTAGCCCCAAATCACACGCTCTTACCCAAGGCCCAAGTCACACGTTCTGTCCCAAGGCCCGTCCATACGTCATGTCCCAAGTCACACGTTCTGTCCCACGGTCCAACCATCCGCTGCATCCCAAAGTCCCGTCCTGTGTCCTAACCCTCATTGTGGACAGGCGTTCCTGCCCTTGACCAGTTCAGTCTTGAGAAAAATCCTTTACATACGTGACTACTCGAACGTTAAGCTAATTTCACTTGTGTTCACTTGAACGCAGTGATGTTCCTTTACGTCTCGAAGGGCACAGTGTTCACATATGTTCATTTGAACACCTTGGCGTTTCTCTTGCATCTCAGGTGGCACAGGGATGTTTACGTCTGTGCACATGAACACAACGGTGTTCCTTGAAAAACACGTTTAGCTTTTACCATTTGCTTCTTGCGGATACAGTGGAAACTAGAAAGCCACCACCTCACTGAGGAACATGACTTAAGTCTTGTAGTAAAATATTTGATGTAAAAGGTTATGTAATAGGGCGTAGTAGGGCATATACGCAGAGAAATCTGCTTGTGGCGTATATCACCATTCATGGGCGTACAAAACGTTTCACCTTGGCCATGTAAACTGTGTGTGTGTGTGTGTGTGTGAGAGAGAGAGAGAGAGAGAGAGAGAGAGAGAGAGAGAGAGAGAGGGAGAGAGAGAGAGAGGCTTTATAGACATGATTGCAAGGTTTTTTGAGCATGAAAGAAGATGCATGCATGATTGCATTGGTTAAACCACTGAAAGAATAAGGGAACGCGTCATTGCACAGCTTAAAACACCCGATAGAAGAGGAGGGTATGCGATTGCTAAGGGTAAAAGCACTGAAGGAAGGAAAGAAAAAGAGAAAAGAGAATTCCTGGACTGCTATTACTCGAGCATTTGAAAGCAGTGGATCCTGCATGATTGCAAGAGCTTGGAAAGACATCCATGGAAGATGAAGAAGAAGAGGAAGAAGAAGAAGAAGAAGAAGAAGAAGAAAAGAAGAAGAAGAAGAAGAAAAGAAGGAGAAGAAGAAAAGAAGAAGAAAAGAAGAAGAAGAAGAAGAAGAAGAAGAAGGAGAAGGGGGAGGTGTGCTGGGGGATGTCCCTTGGGGGGGGGGGGGGAAGGGCTTCTCCTACCCATTTTGTGATTAACCCCCCTCCCGCCACCCCACCCCTCACCACCACACACCACACCACCCTCACACGTGCAAGAAAGAACGATGAAGACGCATGAAGAGAGACCGGGTGACCCCCGCTGGCACGTGAAGTGAAGCGTGAAACCTTCACTCGCATGTGACACTTGGAGGTTCTCCTCGAGGGAGGGAGGAGGAGGGGAAAAAAAAAAAGAACTCATCCATGTCTTATTACCCGGCAGGTGCTGCAATACCTCCTGCAGGACTGGAGGATGTGGAGGTGAGGTGTTTGAAGACTCCGGCACTTGCCTTCATCGATGATGGTTTCATGGATAGTTACTTTACCCTATCAATTTGTCTCCTCGGGAAATAAATATATTTCCCCCCCTTCTCTGCGAACAAGGAGGTAGTGATTCAAGCAAGGTATGCAGTTAAGTAAACATGGAAATTAGTGGTTCTTACTGAGGGCGAAAAATGGAGATTTTATCGCCAATAAAGAGATAGATGAACGAAGATTACGAAGCATATTTGGCTAAAGGGAGGACCAGCATGATGTAAAAGAATTTGAAGATTTTTCCTCTACGCTGGGGATAATGTTCTTCCATAATAAACAATTTGTGAACTTAGGGTAAACTCAAGACTCCTTTTTGAGGTACATAATTGGATGAGACTGAAAGTCATTCTTCTTAAGGCAGATAAATCAACGTATGAAAGAAATTTACCGAGAATCCAACATTCTTGAATTTCTCGAACCGAGAATTCATTGTTTTTTTTTTTTTTCTCCTGGTCAAAACTTCATCATATTGACAAGTGAAGAGAGGAAGGAGCCGACCGAACTAAGGTTAATAATACTCTGGTCAATAAATCTGAGGTGAAGGTATTGATTTCAGGCGAGATGCTCAGAGGACCTCGGCAATAAACCACAGCTAAAGACACGAAGCCAAGATTTTTGGACTTTACAATAATAGGAAAAAAAAATCTTAGGGAAATAATATTTTTTTTCACGATTAATCCGCTTTATCTATTTACGAATCAGTGATTCAGTCTAATGAGAAATCATCAAGCAAACTTTAGATATTGATGTGGTGCTGATAAGATGATAAGAATGCAGTAAACTCAGAGGTTATCAGAAGTGAATGGTGAAGGGTAGTGAGAGACTAGCTGATATCCAAAAGCATTGCTGTAAACTTCGAAGTATCAGATGAATTCTTTCATTTCTGGCTGACAGGTAACAACAGAGAGGTTGCGTTGACGATATTAGTTTTCAGAAAAACAAGAAACTGAAGACAATAAAGTGCTAACGAATAATTGAAAATAAAATATCACACTTAAAGAGCAACAACTTGTAAAGAAATATCAAATGTCGTAAAGACATGACCTCTCTAATAAAGCTATCATAACAAAACTTTATATTGCTGAAGAACTAGGGAGTAAAACAATATTAAAGATACGATGTTTTATTGAGGACATAGCCACACTAATAAAGCCGTCGTACCAAAGTCTGTGTAGAACTGTGGTACCTGGAAGTAAAGCAGTGGTGTCGATAAGACGATTGTAAAGTACCGACATAAAGCGACTCTGGTATGATATGTGTGCCTCTCGCATCATCCTCGGTCATTCATTATCTTAACTACCCTTTCCACAGTACTTCATTACTACTACTACCACCACCCGCCTACCCCAATCACCTCTCCTTATTACCTCATCACCACTTCTCACAAGTACGTCATGAATCACCTCTCATTAATGACCTCATTACCCTCTCTTCCTTAGTCAACCTCTTTCGAGTACCTTCCGTTTTCCTTCTACCATCAGTACCCCCCCACCCCACGTCCCCCCTCTCCCCCATAGCGAGTACCTTCCGTTTTCCTTCTACCACCAGTAACCCCCCCCAACCCCCCTCTCCCCTCCCACACCTCACTGCTCCACTGCCTCCTACTCAGTATTTCATTTACCTCCTCAACTCCCCACCCCGTACGTACCCACCAGCAGCCTTTAGGAAGAATCAAGGACAGTAGCCACGTAGCTTCCAGAGGTAGAGGTGCATTGTCATCAGTGAACTCTATATACACCCCACCACGCAGACAAAGAAGGCAGGAATTAACATTCAAATGGCATAAATTGCCCAAGAATATCATTCGTATTACCCCCACTATGTACGGCGAGAAACGCCAGTGGGGAACTGCATTTACTAACGTCGTATGTTCAGGGACTTAGACACTGAAAAGACCTCGTCAGGTCCGGTGTTCATTTATTTGTTATGTTGTTGATGGCTGATGCAGAGGGTAGCAATCATATTAACTATCCTGACGTGCTGTGCATATATATATATATATATATATATATCAACTGAATTATATTTATCTCTTATGTCTCCCCTGATGATGTGATTATTACACGAAAGTGCACTTGGGAACTTATCGTGTTTCATTTTCCCCGTGGACTCATAGGAATATATATATATATATATATATATATATATATATATATATATATATATATATATATATATATATATATATATATATATACGAACACAGTGCATATGAACGCGCGCACCTTCATAGAGAGAGAGAGAGAGAGAGAGAGAGAGAGAGAGAGAGAGAGAGAGAGAGAGAGAGAGAGAGAGAGAGAGAGAGAGGATTTTGTCATTGGAGGCAGCAGTCATACCGTTAAGTTAAACCCCCCACCTGAATACTAAGAGCTGATGTGTTACATACGCTTGGGGAGGAATACATAAGGACGTTGAGGGGGTAGTAGGGTGATCATCGTGTCGTAATGTCGTCATCTCCGGCGGCACTTGCCTCACCGAGGATGAATACCAAGGGTCATTTACTTTGTATTGTTGACATTGATAGTGTAAAAGATACTTCGGGTTGCTGGTAGACGACCGAGATATGGTTGGCTGGTAGACATCCAAGACAAGGGTGGCTGGTAGATGTCCAAGACAAGGGTGGCTGGTAGATGACTAAGACAAGGGTGGCTGGTAGATGACCAAGACAAGGGTGGCTGGTAGATATCCAAGACAAGGATGGCTGGTAGACATCCAAGACAAGGATGGCTGGTAGATGACCAAGACAAGGGTGGCTGGTGGATGACCAAGACAAGGGTGGCTGGTAGACGTCCAAGACATAGACAGAGAATTTTGGACAAATGAAAAAAGAAGGATTACATCACGTTACACCAAATTAAGATGGCACAAGATGGGCAATGATAGTAATTTATGACAGAAAAAACTACGTTCAAAATAGTATAAATCAATCAGACATGAGGTTAAAGTATGTATTTCGACACTCATAGAGATTTCATCTATAGTTTGATACCTAAAAAGAGATGTCAGAAACCCTTACCACATCTTTTATCTGAGTTGTGATCACACTACAAACACACAAGACAGTACTGGAAAGGCCTTAGTGAGATTCACAATAACCATATTAATCTCCCAGTCATCAAGTCGTTTGTAACTTTCTACTATTTCGCCTTCCTTACGCTTCCTACGTAGACCCTCAGTAGACGTAGGTGGTGCTGAACATGTCTGCCTGGTGCTGTAGTCTGCTGGTGGACACTGGCTTTGTGGTTTACAGGAAGGCCAAGATAAGGTCTCTCGTAGAAGTATTTCTTATAGTGTAGGTCGATGAATTGGAGACTATATAAAAGTTCATTTTTGTGTTTTAGTATTCATTATATGTATGTATATATATATATATATATATATATATATATATATATATATATATATATATATATATATATATATATATATATATATATATTCTAGTTCCTGTTTGATACTAAAATGTAAGATATAGTGGTGGTTTAGTGAGCATATTCCTCCATCAGTGTCGTGGGATCACACTTAGATGAACGTGAGAGACAGCTATTATTAAATATCACAGTCACCAGGAGACTCATGACTTCTCTCACAAATGTATTTGACGTGACACGAGCAGTAAACCAACGAAGGTGAATGTCAATTACGTGAAGTTGGTCTCCTTGTTACAACTCCAGCAGCCACACCCCACCCCCATCCTGCACCCTCCTCTTATCTCACCCTCCCATCTTCTCTCTCCCTCTCTCTCTCTCCCTCCTTCTCTCTCTCTTCTGTCTATCTCTCCTCCCTTCCTCCTCTCCCTATTCTTCTTCCCCCGCAGTCGACAGTCACACATCTCCCTCTGATGGGCTGGAGACAAGGTGAGGGAGGGGAACTGTAGTGTTGAGGATCGATGACTTCTGGTGCTGCATAACCATAGCTTGATGGACAGGAGGTAGGAAAAGGTCCTTTACTTGTATGTGGTGGTAGTGGTGGTAGTGGTGGTGATGTGGTAGTAGTGGTTGGTGGTGGTGTACCGGTGGGTTCTGGTGGTTTATGTTGATTGTGTGTCAGGGGCTCAGCTGGAGTACTGCCCTGATTGTGTTACCTTATATACGCTGTCTAGTGTATTAGAAGCAAGTTGATATACTGTAACCCGACGTGTATATTTCCAGCGTTGGTGTGTGTGTGTGGGATGGTATGCCGAGAAATATACATACCGTTCTTAGTCCTTGGCTTTGGCGTTCGCCCAGTGGTTAGCATTTCATCAGTGACTTCGTGCACATCGCCCTCGCGTGTGTTGTCCTAATGAACTTGTTCAGCATATGTGTTGTCATTGTTTATGGACTTCGTTTCCTTCACTTGAAGATTAACCTTGCCTGACAGGGGGTTTCCGCAGCCACAAGTCGACCCATGGTAAAATCCAGCATTTGTTTACTGTTAGGAATATTAAGGAGTATTTGATCATCTGTTAGGAATATTAAGGAGTATTTGATCGTCTGTTTACTGTTAGGGAATATAAAAGAGCAGATACAGCATTTAGTGGTTTTGAATACGCACAACTGACAGTGGTAGCTTGTCTTTAGTCTTGAGATTACTTGGGTTCCTGTCCTTCTAAAGATATTCTGATTCTATTGTGTCGGATCCCTTCTAGGGAGAGAGTTGACTTCTCTAGGAAGGTGAGTGTAGGAGGTCTAATTCCACAGTTTCTCTGGTTTTCTTGGAGTAGAGGAAGGTTTTAGGTAAGCAAGGGGCCAAGATTGGACCAACATTTTCATGCTCGATACTAAGTTCATCTATACATGTGTCATATGACTCTAGTTATGTCAATTCCATGTGGTGTACGGTGTACATATTTGAGGTACTGTGATACGAATCTGTACATTTGTATTTTGTATGAGAAAGGACTGTAGTATTATTTCATAGTGAGCGACTGGTGAAAGAAATGATGATAGATAAGAGGAAGAAGAATGAAGTTCATCACGGCGTAGCAAGCGTTTGTAGACCAGACTCTCAAAAGGTGAAGGGGTTATACGAAGAGGCACAGACGAAAGCAGGAAGGGATTCCCATAACCTCGATGTTGGGGGAAAGATGGTCGTGCTTGATGGCTAACAAAGGATCTGTTAGCGAAGGTTAACAAAGGATCTGTTAGCGAAGGTTAACACAGGATCTTTTAGCGAAGGTTAACACAGGATCTGTTAGCGAAGGTTAACACAGGATCTTTTAGCGAAGGTTAACACAGGATCTGTTAGCGAAGGTTAACACAGGATCTGTTAGCGAAGGTTAACACAGGATCTGTTAGCGAAGGTTAACACAGGATCTGTTAGCGAAGGTTAACACAGGATCTGTTAGCGAAGGTTAACACAGGATCTGTTAGCGAAGGTTAACACAGGATCTGTTAGCGAAGGTACCCACACCTGTTCACGTGTTAGAGGACAGGTACCCACACCTGTTCACGTGTTAGAGGACAGGTAACCACAAGTGTTCTCGTGTTACGAGACACGTCACCACACCTGTCCTCGTGCTAGAGGACGAATAAACACCTGTTCTCGCGTTACGAGACAGGCAGTCACCACACCTGTTCTCGCGCCAGAGAACAGGCTCAGCGCTCATTTGTTTTGTCTTCATGCGCGCCTGTCATTACCAATACTGCCATTAATGCATATTGCCTCCTTCTGTTTACGAAAGAAATGTGAATTTTACTGCTGGCCTTAACGAGCTCGCAGCTCTTAATTCTCCTGCCTCGTAATGATTGTTATAGTCCATTGTTGTATTCATTCTAACGGATATGTATATTTCTGTCCTTTTATTTTATTCTTTTCTCTCTCTCTCTCTCTCTCTCTCTCTCTCTCTCTCTCTCTCTCTCTCTCTCTCTCTCTCTCTCTCTCTCTCTCTCTCTGCCTAGTCCCGGACGTCAGTTTAGATACCATCCTGTCTTTGCACGCCAGATTTACGTGTGTGTGTGTGTGTGTGTGTGTGTGAGAGAGAGAGAGAGAGAGAGAGAGAGAGAGAGAGAGAGAGAGAGAGAGAGAGAGAGAGAGAGAGAGAGAGAGAGAGGAGGCCGCGCACTCGCTGCTCAAAATTGATCAAGGCTGCCCCCCCCCCACATAATAATTGGAAAATGTGGATGATCAATTTTTATATACACATCCGGCCCTCTGTGTCTCCCTCCGCTTGCTGATGTAGTCCCACGGTCACGCCGAAGCGATAAAAATTATCGTAAAACGTTAGGGCTTCCTGTCGTGTGTGGGGGAGCGAACTCAGGTCCTCGCTAACTTCAGGGAGCAAGCAAGACGCTGCACACACACACACACACACACACACACACACACACACACACACACACACCCACACACACACACACACACATACACACACACACACACACACACACACACACACACACACACACACACACTTCCTCCGTGGGAGGTTCATTTTAGGGTTTTTTTGTTTACATTCTTCACATCTGGGGTTCGTTTTAAGGTTTACTCTCTGGGGTTCCCTTTGAACCTTACCTTCTGGGGGTTTTCCTTAAATTTCACCATCTGTGGCTGGCTGCCTTTAGATCTTAACCATCTGGGGTTTGTCTTAAATTTGTCATTGTGGTTTCCTTTAAATTTTACCCTTTGTGGTTTCCTTTAGGACATATCTCCTGGGGTTTCCCTTAGACGTCACCTTTTCTGGTTTCCTTTAAATTTCATGTTTTAGGGTTTCTTTAAATTTCATGTTTTAGGGTTTCATTAAATTTCATGTTTTAGGGTTTCTTTAAATTTCATGTTTTAGGGTTTCTTTTAGATTATAATATCTACTGGGTTTAACTTTAAATTCTACTTCTTCATTTTTTCTCATGATTTCTTTCTTATCCTTTTGGCTTTTCTTGTAGATGTTTAGACTCCCGGAGAGAGTGAATCAGTACACACTTTGCTTTATTTCTTTTAAGAATCCTCCGTTGGCAGCACTGCATGCATTTATAGCTCTTTCTGCTGAATGAGCCTTTTATTTGAGGACTGACAATTAATACAGTGCTTTCATAGCATCTGTTGAGCTATAAGACTATACATAACTAACACTTTCTTTCAGTAACTGTATCAATCGTCTTACACGACTACAGCAGCTTCTTGCACAACTTTAGCAGTTTCTTACATGACTATAGCAGTTTCTTACACGACTGTAGCAGCTCCTTACACGATTGTAGCGCTTTCTTTCAATGTCTGCTATCTGGGCGTTCAAGTTCAGTGGGATTTTTTCCCCCCCAAGATTCATGGGAGACTATAATTCACACCAGACGTTGATGTTCACATTGTCTTTATTCTGGACGCTTCAAACTCGATAGATCATCCGTAACCTTGGAATTAATGGATCGTTTCCAGAGACAATACGTAAAAGGCAGAAGAGGTTTATATTTCTGATGCGAGAGAGAGAGAGAGAGAGAGAGAGAGAGAGAGAGAGAGAGAGAGAGAGAGAGAGAGCTTGTATTCTCAGTTTAGAAGAGAGAACTCTGTTGCATGGGATGGATATTTCGTTCTCTTTTTTATATACTTCATGGAGCGGATATCACTCGGTTAGAGGCGATGTTGTTTTAGGAGACAAGTAACACTTCGCTGGAGGTACCTTGAACATAGTTGAAGGTTGAACTGTGCCAGCGATAGAACGTAATTCTACTCTCAAGGTGAGAATATGTCAGTGTTTTCTGGAGTATGTGTGTGTGTGTGTGTGTGTGTGTGTGTGTGTGTGTGTGTGTGCGTGTGTGTGTGTAAGATACATAAGAATATATGAGACTAAGAGATCAAACAATACACATATTTCCAAAGTTGCTGTCGAAAACATATGCAGAAAAGGTACGCACATCTATGCACCGTGCACACGTACATACACACTTCAAACGTACATGCACATTTGACGTACACCACTACTCCAAGCAGGGCGGGAGGGACGGGTTGGTTCCTTGAAAAACCCAGAGTTATCTAATTGGAAGGGAACGGAAGACACATGTCAAAAGGTGCCCTCTGGAGCGTAATGGAGGGAAAAAAAAAAAACCCCACGTAATTATTCGTGTTCTGCAGGGCTTTGTTTTAGGGCCACTGTTATTCCTGAATCAACGTAAGACTCCAAGATGCCCGAGGCGATGGAGTCATGCCTAAATACGTTTTCGGATGTTGTCAAGTTTGTGAGAGGAGTCAAAGTGGTATTCGTGCATTGCGACAGCGAACGAGGAGCCACACGGACGGACGGGCCCCTGCCTCCCTCAACCCTGGTCAGATGCATAGCTAATGAACTGCGCCTCAGCTGATGCAGAGTGATGGAGACTCGGAGATCAGTGATAACAGCGCCACACTGTTGTGACATCTGCCTGCCATCTTGCGCCACGCAGACTTGAGGAAAGATAAGGTGACCTAGAGCAAGATAGTAACTTGTCACCACAAGACCTTGTTGGAAAAGCTGTGACGGAGGGAAACCGTACTTTAGCTGGTGTCGGAGTCGTCCCTAGGCGCACAGACGAGAAGATACTCAACGAGGCTAACCATCGGTTGAGTCTCCTCACACGAGGATGCATAAAGAGATGCTCAATTAAGAGAGTCCAGCGTCGGCCAACATAAATTCTCCCACTAAGGGATCTCAACTACAGGGGGAAGGACTGTAACCTCAGACTGGCCCACAACACAGGACAGAAGGTCAAGGAGAGACATGATTACAACTTTAAGGCTCCTTATTGGGTTCGATGATGTGGCAATGGATTTTGCTTATAGCTGGGAGGAACCGTTTGGCTGGAGACGCTGAGAAAGATGATGATTTTAAGAACGGCTGAGAAACACACACGACTACTCACATAGCAGTAGTATTGTGGACTTATGGAATACGTTATGTAGGAAAACAATGAATACAGCCACAGAACAACAAAAAAGAATTGTATGAGAGAAATAGAAAGGCAAAGAGATAGGATCCACCGAACGTAAAAGTCCTTCTTGCTGCACACAAAGAGGTCATTACACACACACACACACACACACACACACACACACACACACACACACACACACACACACTATCCCCGTCACAGTGACACACAAAGAAGCTGTGTTAATTACGTAGCTTCCGGGATATGATTGTAAAAAAAAGAAACGATATATCTGACAATGGTTTGTCCATTAGTTTTGTTTCTTTATCAACTTTTTCTCCTGGTATCATTATTTCTGAGATGTATGACTGAAATATATTATTGTTCAGTTAGATTTAGGAGTGACTGAAGGAAGTTCCAGCAACAGGAAAAATGTTTCTGGTGTTTCGTTCAATGTTTCTCTCACGTCTTGGTTCAGAGTTTTGCATCGCCTCTCTCAGAGCCCCAAGACCCCATGTGGTAGCTCGCAATCAGGTCCCTTGTACTAGCAACTCTGATTTTTATGTCCTCAGTCTCAGGACTCCAGTCCTTGCGTACCAGACCCGTACCTTCCATCCCTCGTCCAGTCCTTCCTTGTCCTCCAGTTCTTTGCCTTCATTCCATTGTCCAGTCCTTGTGTTCCAGTCTCGTTCCTTCAATCCCTCGTCCAGTTTCTGTGTTCCAATCCCTCGTCCAGTCCTTGTGTTCCAGTCTCGTTCCTTCAATTCCTCCTCCAATCCTTGTGTTCCAGTCTCGTTCCTTCAATCCCTCCTCCAATCCTTGTGTTCCAGTCTCGTTCCTACAATCCCTCGTCCAGTCTTTGCCTTCCAGTTTCGTGCCTTCAGTCCCAAGTCCAATCCTTGCTTTACAGTCCCGTGTCTTCAGGCATTCGTCCAATCGTTGCTTTCCAGTCCTGTGCCTTCAATCCTTCGCCCATTCATTGCGTTCCAGGCCTGTGCCAACACAGGCCACCAGACCTGACGTTCCCAACACCTGGACTCCATTCATAGACCTTTGGTCCCGAGTCCCAGTTCCCACATTCCCTGTATTAGACAGTCCAATCCAAGTTCCCTGGTTTCTGGCCGACGTCCATAAGGGTGTTATCGAGATGTAAGTGTGGGAAGGGGAGATGAGTTCATGGGGAGAGGAAGATGTGGTCGTGGGGATTGGTTGGAATATGGGGGAGGGATTGGATTTGGCCTTGAGGAGAGGAGGAGGTGTAGTTGCAGGAGGGGTAAGGATACGATGTGGTCATAGTTAGGGCAAGGTGTGGTCTTGGGGAGCGGAGAAAGTGTAGTCCTGGGGGAGGTGGTTTGGTCCTCGAGAAGGAGGAGGGTGTGTGTAGCATGTGACCACATCATGATGATAAAAATGATTAATTTGGCTTACCACCGACTGTGTCTCGACTATAACATGGCTGTGCAGTGTGCACCAAACACAGTCGTCTTTGTCCTTGTACCATCCAGGGGTTAGCCACGACGCTGAAAGAAAAGAAAGAAAGAAAAAAGAAATTTTCTTCTGGTGTTGTACATGTATTGGACGGATACGAATTTCCATTATCGAAATAGCCACCGTAAAATCTTAAGAGACGCATGATTCATGTAATTCTAATACATCGGCGTAGATTTGTAGAAATTATACAGGAAATAGCGAGGTCTCGCAGCGCATTTCTCCTCCTGTTGCAGCGTCTTGGTGGCGTGTAAAAGATGAATAAGAAAGAAAAGACTCGCTATTCACATAATCTGGGGTAACATACGAACATAGCGCTAGTGGGACTGGTTGCAGGCACAAGGCTAAGTGGGCGAGAGTCAGTCAGGCAGGGAGGTAGGTAGACAGGTAGATAGGTAGGTAGTTTGGTAGGTAGATAGGTATATAGGTAGGTAAGTAGGTAGGTAGGTAGACAGCCGCCGTTTTAGCCTAAGGAGGGTCGTCAACTGTCAGCATTGACTGGAGACACGGCGTCCACTCCTCCATAGAGGAGAGTAAAGCATACCAACCCACACCACCACACATGCGAAGACAACTCGCCATCAACCACTCCCGTATGGCGGCCTCCAGCACGCCTACAACCTAACCACTGCTCCGGTTTGATCACCGATTTAATCCACATATTTGGCCCTCACACTCAGAGGAAAAGAGAGATACCTTCGAACTCAGGAGCTGCCCAACTTAAAGGGACACACACCACCAAAAAACCCTAAGCGGACGCCTATTTTATCTTCTTCGCTGGGTCTTCGAAACACGTGATCACCCACGCATCACGAGGCGAGACAGAGCTGAAGGTGTTCCTCTTCGTTGCTTACCGGACGGGTCGACGGAGCGCCGCCGTAGCATCTCGTATATCTGGTATAGATTCAGGTGATACGGAGGGATACTGCCACTCTGAAACAGCCTGGGATCCGGCTAGATGTAACGGGAGGGGTGGTTGGTTTTGGGAGGTGGGAGGTGGGGGATGGTCTTGCCCTCCAGCTGTGGCCCGGAAAGTGTCCTTGTTCACTCGGAGATTGACCAACCCAACGCCTTGTTGCGACGGAGGAAAAAAGTCGACTTCGCATCCTCCCCCCTTCGGTACCTGAGACGCTTGCTTCACGTGGGAAGCACCCCCTTGCGTAAGGGTTGGCTGATGACTACTACTGAATGGGCTGATGGCCGAAAGCAACAGACGGGAGGGAAGAGAACGGACGGGTGGATGAACAGACGTCAGGAGGAGGGACCATGTGATTAGCACACCAGCCTCAGCGGGGCAACCGCTGCATCCGAGGAGCAGACACCCACCGCCCCATCATCCGCTTACCCGCCCACAGATCTCTCCGCCCACCCATACACTCACATACCATCCTCCCCACTGCCTCACCACTCACATTATCTCCCCTCCTCCCCTCAGCATTTCCCCAATAACCCATCCGCTCACTCAACCCCGAACCCACCCGTCCACTAACCTATCCATACACCGTTCCCACCCGCCTAAATACCCACCCAGGTTCACGTCTACCTGATACTTAACCGCCATTCATCTACCGCCACCCCAGCCCTGCCCCCCCCACCCTCTCTCTCTCTCTCTCTCTCTCTCTCTCTCTCTCTCTCTCTCTCTCTCTCTCTCTCTCTAAGAAAGCCACTCTCATGCACGTGAGAAATGCAAAGGTAAAATGCACTCCCTCGGCCGGTCGTGTGGCGACAGTATTCAGTACATTGCCATCGAATGCGTGACGTAAGATAGAGATAGAGATAGATAGAGAGAGAGAGAGAGAGAGAGAGAGAGAGAGAGAGAGAGAGAGAGAGAGAGAGAGAGAGAGAGAGAGAGAATCTACATGGTTACCAGAGTACCGAACCCTCTTCGGGAGTACTGGTATCACTGGGACCTTTACCACTAGTGATGATAGGAGTTTTTTTTTCTCTTTCTTTTTTCCTCCTCTCTTTGGTAATCAGATTTATGTATGACAGGGAACTGGTTACCTGTCTGTGGTTAAGGCACTTCATGTCGAAAGAGGACATGTAGGGGAGGTGGGTGGGTGCATGATCGTAACATGTAATTGTTGTCGAATTATCGTTTATAAATGAATTATGGGTTTAGTAGTTATTCTCTCATGGTGAGATACATCTTTGGTTTAATGTATTTCCTAAACCAAGGGGTTTGTAGGTGATCTGCATATTCAAGAGTCATTGTTCATATTAGTTACGATATGAGGGTAGACAGTCTCATCTTCCAGCATGTTTGAGCCACTAGCCTAAATATGGTTTTATGAGGAGAGACAGCCTCATCATCTAGTATGTCCAGGTTACTGTCACCGGCCAGGTTATGAGGGTAGACAGCCTCATCATCCGGTATGTTTAGAAGTACTATCATGGGCCAGGTTATGAGGGTAGACAGCCTCATCATCCGGTATGTTCGAAGGTACTTTCATGGGTAAGATTATGAGGGTAGACAGCCTCATCTTGTAGTGTGTCCAAGTTGCTTTCGTAAGCAGAACGTCGTGGGCATCACCCACCCTCCATCATGGGTCGTGGGTTTATCATTAGGGTACTGAGTGTGCTGGACCCGTCCATAGGTCAATTACACGTTGTATTTAAAGGCCAGACAGAGCACACAGGCGAAATGAGGACTATCGTGGGTCAAACAGGGTCGGAAATGGTGTGTGTGTGTGTGTGTGTGTGTGTGTGTGTGTGTGTTTGTGTGTGTGTGTGATAGGGGTGTGGGGGTGTTGAGTAGGGAAGAGGTTGGTGATTAGTCTGGAGGTTAGGTTTTGGGGGTGATGTTCTGATTTGGATTAGAAAGGGATTGGAGATTGTACCGGATGGGGTGTAAGGAGAGGGGAAATTGAGTGTGGTATATGATCTGGGTGGGGAGGGGATTTTTTGATAGGTTGGGGTTTAGGTTAAGAAGGGGTTGTAGGCTAGTGTTGGGGTTAGGTGTGGTGAGGGCAGGGTTGCAGATGGTTCGGGGGTTAGAGATGATACGTGGGGTTTGAGTTACGAGGGAGTGGTGAGCGGCGTTGGATGTGGGGAGGAGGTTTGAAGGTAAGGGAGTATAGGGGTTGATGAGGAGGTTTGAGATGAGGTTTAAGATAAAGGGAAGGACGGGGTTGGTGATGATAGACTAATGTGGGGTTTGAGAAGAGTTGGGTCTTGTATGAGAGAGGGGGTTGATGGAAAGACGGCTGGATGAGGTTGAGAAGAAGAGGAGGAAGGAGGTTGGAGGGGTTGAGAATGAGGTTGAGACGTGTCCAGGATGTACCTTGGTGGCAGAAGACACGAGATCTTTAATAGCATTGCTGGAAAGATGAATAGGACAGAAAAAAACTACCAGTTAGTTAACCCCATTAGCACGACAATGTACGACCCCAGAGTACGACAGCATGACCCTTGAGCACGACGATATACGCGTCCGAGCACGACAGTACGACCCTTAAGCACGACGGTATGTGACCCTTAGAACACGACAACATAACCCTTTAGAACGACGGTATACTACCCTAGAGCACGACAATACGACCCTCGAACACGACGGTACACGACCCCAGAGCACGACAGCACGACCCTTGAGCACGACGGAAGGACGACCCCAGAGCGCAGTAGTATAACCCATGGGTATGAAGGTGTGGCATTTATCCCTCATCCTTAGGGGGTCAGGCCAAAGGTCACGCTTAAAGCGCAAGCACTGAAAAGACAAAGGAAACGCACTTACCAAAGACACACACATATTCGAATGCTTTAAGGACGTTCATCTGGTGAGAAAAAGACTGACAGGTAGAAAAGGGGATTTAGTATGTGTTTGAATAGTATTAAAAAGAGAGACTTAAAGTAACCAGAAGTGTTTTTAAAAGCCTTTAACTCACTCCCATTTACAAGTCGAAATAAAGGCTCATTATCGTATCCGTCCATGGAATATTCATACATAATTTGTTGCATGTGATACAAGGGCAATGGTGTTGAACCTCAGATGAATCATCGCTTTTGTAATTTTTTTTTTTTTGCATCATCCAATTAAGAGTGGCTGGTAAGCTGCACCTCCCATCAGACCAGTTCTAAATATATACCAACCCGTTGATACGTCTCTTGATCATAGGTTATATCAATTATACGTGTATCAATACTTTGTATGATTGGTTTACCCTTATGACATTTTCTTACTGTCTTTATGTATATATATATATATATATATATATATATATATATATATATATATATATATATATATTTTTTTTTTTTTTTTGTCGCTGTCTCCCGCGTTTGCGAGGTAGCGCAAGGAAACAGACGAAAGAAATGGCCCAACCCACCCCCATACACATGTATATACATACGTCCACACACGCAAATATACATACCTACACAGCTTTCCATATATATATATATATATATATATATATATATATATATATATATATATATATATATATATATATATATATATTCATTTATTTATTTATTGGGGAATAATTTGAATTCTGCATGTCTTTCTCAATAACTTAGATAATGTTAATCATTGTACATACTAACAACTCTTCAACAGGTAAGTTAATGTCGTGTCAGGATGTTTTAACTAAACATTTGAATGTTTAGCTGATAAGTTTATCTTTCATGTGCATAGCTCAGTACGAGAGATAACATCTGATTGAGGTAATTAATCTATTGCATCTTTCTTCAAATACTGGATTTATGTAACTTGTATCTCAAGATCATTTAGCTGGAGGTTACATATGATTCACTAAGGATTGCATTGTTGCTGGGGATTACATGTACTTTGATGGGGATTACATGTACTTTGATGGGGATTACGTGTACTTTGATGGGGATTACATGTACTTTGATGGGGATTACGTGTACTTTGATGGGGATTACGTGTACTTTGATGGGGATTACGTGTACTTTGATGGGGATTACGTGTACTTTGATGGGGATTATATGTATTTCATCAAGGATTATATTATTTTTTCTTTTGCAGGCTTGTGAGCATTATTTCTATTTAAAACATAATTTATCGTGTTGTATTAATTGTCTAGACTTCCTTTTTTTTGTGTGTGTCATTTTTGTACCTCACGAACCATTATTATATGTAATCTTATCAAACTTACTTCACCCGCTAAGTTCTTAACTTAAATTTAAGAACCAGATAAGAAAGCTTTGCCATTAGCGCCACAAATCAAGGGGAAGTTTAATTTCATGTAACTATAGCTTTCCATGATCAAGTGTGTCATAGCTGAAAGAATACAAAAGAACAGAAAAGCTTTCATAGCTTGAAAAGAATAGCTTTCATTGCTTGGTTGTAGACTTATGCTGTTGTTCTTGTTGTTGTTGTTGTTGTTCTTGCTGCTTCTGCTTCTTTTTCTTCTGCTGCCGCAACTTCTGCTTGCCACCATCAACACCAGCGCCAGCAGGCAAGAAAGACTTGCCACCTTTGGACCAGCTGAGTTAATAGGACCATCACGGGTACCATGTTGAATATTTAATGAGTTTGGAGAGGTGATGGTCGGGCAGGGTTGGGAGATGAGTGTGTGTGTGTGTGTGTGTGTGTGTGTGTGTGTGTGTGTTGGGGTGAGGAAAAATCGGGGTGACGGTGGGACTTCGCGGCGAGATTGGGTTGGGGCGAGGAGAAATTGGGGTGAAGGGGTTTTTGGGGTGGAATTAGATTGGTTTGAGAAGAATTCCAGGCGAGGTAGGGTTTTTGGGGTGGATATTGGGCTGGGGTGAAGGAAGGCTGGGGTGAATGAAGTGAGGTTGGGGGTGACAATTATTCGGTGGTGAGGGGTGGAGGTTGAGGTGAGAAGAATGGGTGTTGATATAAGAATTGGGTTAGGACGAGGTTGAAGCCAGCAGGATTGGGGTTACGATTGGGCTGGGGTTGAAGAGAAGAATGATTAGGATGGGTTGACGAAAGGCAGCAAGTGGGGGATTTGTGCTAAGGTTGAGTTTGGGTTGTGGGGTTGAGAGGGGGTTATGTTAAGGAAGCAGTTTGAGGTGGAGTAGTTCAGGGGTGATGAGGTGAGTGAGGTTGGGATGAAAGAGAGACTAAGATAAGAAGACGAATGAGGTTGAGCGGATGAGTCTTTATTTGGAAGAGGTTGAGAGTACCGAACAGGGTGGGTTGAAGGAGAGGTTAGGGCGAGAGGGAAGTGGGGTTGAGGTTGATATTTGGGGTGGGAGGAAGAGAGACTGGTGGTGTTAGAAGGGGACTAGGCTGAGAGAGGTAAGTCGGGGTTGGAAAGCGCTGAAATAAAGTTGGAGGGGTTGAAGTAAGGTTAGAGGGGGTTGAGGTGACGCCGAAGAGACCCGAGTTGAGGTTACAGGTCGGTGTTAGGATGTTGGGTGGGTTAAGGTTGAGGACTATGGTGAAGTTGGAGGGGTTGAAGAGAGATCAGGATGGGGATAAAGGAGGTTGGAGTGGGTCGTAGATGCTTGGGTGAGGTTGGAGAGGGTTAGATGGAGGTTGGGGCGAGCTTGGACTGAGGTGGGTGTGCTTGAAAAGGGGGTTGGCGGTGAGGTAAGGAGGGGGCCAGACTGTAGTGAGGTCATGGCTCAATCAGCCACACGACCCATCCACACCAGGACACACGTGAATATCTCTTAGTATTTTAGTTCACCATTATGCTGATTCCTCACACCATCTCTCTCACTCGCCAGGTCAGCAGGGTGAAGGCTGAGGCGTATGGGCATCCGCCTTGAGCGAAGTACGCATCTGTCTCTGTTTATATACCTTTTTTTTTCTTTTTTACGCATGTCTCTTTATATGTATGGAGTTTTTTTTTTTAACGCACTGTATCACCCTGATTTGGCGTCATACGTTTGTCCTACACGTACATGCAGACGTGTCCTTCTTCAGGCACACACACACACACACACACACACACACACACACACACACACACACACACACACACACACACAGCCCGGGCCTCGTCAGCGCCCGCCGGCCTGACGCCAGCCCATAGCCCGAGCCATGTCCTCTCCCTACTGAGGGACAAGGATACGGTGTCCCCGGACGGTGGCGGTGGAGGCGGGGACACTCGCTCCGTGTGGAAATCAAGTCCGGGGAATTACTCGTGTGACGGTGTAGTCGACCGCCGTGCTGAATCACCCCTCCGCCTCCTTCATGAACTCCTCACACCCCACACTCACCACCACCACCTCCCTCCCTCCCTCCCTCCCTCCCTCCCTCCCTCCCTCTAGGCCTCAAGCCGTCCCCCAGCCTCGTCCCCTCCTCCTCCTCTCCACTCCCCCTCCTCCCCTCCTCCCTCCAGATCCTTAGTGGAGGGGGAAGGAGGAGGGGAACTCCCTCCAGTGACGTCAGGATGTCTCCGTATCCTATTATTTCCCCCCCACCCTTCACCATCCCCATCCCCTCCCCTCACCCTTCCCCATCCCCTCCCCTCACCTCACCCTTACCCCCACCCCCTTTATTGTCTCCCCTGACCAGGGGCCTGCAAGCTATTATTCCCCCCCTCTTTGTCTTAACGCCTATTCACAGGAGCAATTTGATCTCGAGGTAGCGCCAGCCCGCCATGGGGTTGGAGAGGGTCGGGTGGCGATGATGGGAGGCCCTCCCTCCCTCTCCAGGCCTCCTCCTCCTCCTCCTCCTCCTCCTCCTCCTCCTCCTCCTCCTCCTCCTCCTCCCCTTCACCTTGAGGTCCCCCGGTGGTCAGAGCACCTCGCTCCTAATCTTATGGTCTCCTGTCAACTGCCCTGTTCTTTTCTCTTCTCATCTCCCCGTCTTTATCCCCTGTTATCTCCGCTGGTCCTCCCTCCCTCCCTGTAGCCTCCCATCCCTTCCTCTCATCGGCGTGTCCTCCTCCTCCTCCTCCTCCTCCTCCTCCTCTTCTTTACGTACGTGTCTACGTCATGGTTATTTCCCCCCTCCTCTCCTCCTCCTCCTCCTCCTCCTCTTCTTCTTTACGTACGTGTCAACGTCATGGTTATTTCCCCCCCCCCTCCTCCTCCTCCTCCTCCTCCTCTTCTTCTTTACGTACGTGTCTACGTCATGGTTATTTCCCCCCTCCTCCTCTCCTCCTCCTCCTCCTCCTCCTGACCCCGTGGTCCTGTCCTCCGTCCCCCACCTCACCCCCAGGGTGGTGCGTGCCTGCGACGCCTTACCCCGTCGAGTCCCGGATGCCTGACGTCACAGAGCGTGACGTCGTACGTGTGACGTCACGCCCCCCCCCCCCCCCCTCGTGTTGTCGTCGAGCGACTTACACCAGGGATGAGACGCGGTTTCCGCCGGACGTTCAAGTAAACGACTCGTAAATACAGCAGGTGATATATACACCTGCGGGTCATACATATCGAGACGACATCAAATATACATCCTGTCAGGTGTGTGTGTATGTATAAATCACTTTGATTAACTCTTTCGTAAAAAAAGGAATCAGGACAACACATTAGAAATCAAATTGATCCTTTTTATATACGTAGATATTCAAAATCTTGGTCATCGTTGAAGAAATTTGTATATATATATATATATATATATATATATATATATATATATTTATATACATATATACATATATATATATTTTCTTTCTTTCTTTCAAACTATTCGCCATTTCCCGCATTAGCGAGGTAGCGTTAAGAACAGAGGCCTGGGCCTTTGAGGGAATACCCTCACCTGGCCCAATTCTCTGTTCCCTCTTTTGGAAAATTAAAAAAAATGAGAGGGGAGGATTTCCAGCCCCCCGCTCCCTCCCCTTTTAGTCGCCTTCTACGACACGCAGGGAATACGTGGGAAGTATTCTTTCTCCCCTATCCCCAGGGAATATATATATATATATATATATATATATATATATATATATATATATATATATATATATATATATATATATATATATAAAATGAGTGGAAAGGCCACGTGCATGCTAATGATAGATGTGTTTGAGTGTATGTGATTTCATATATATATATATATATATATATATATATATATATATATATATATATGTATAAAATCTTTGACATTTTCTGTTTCCTAGACGTCTTTTTGCCCAGCCGTGCGTTCATTGTTGACGTAATTTGATATTTCCTCGTAACTCAAGTGGAAGAACGAAGTGGACAGATGTAGACCCGCTAGCGAGGTCGCTTACGTTAGCGAGGTCGCTCACGTCAGCGAGGGTGTAGGATGGCATGGAGTGCCTCATCGTTGCTACCAGCAACAGGATTTTCTACTGTGAAATGTTTGACGACCTCTGAAATTCACCATATCTATTACCCGCTTTCGTTTTCACAGTCTGTTGCCCAATTACGCTAATAGATTTCGTTAATCCCGTTAGATAAGATCTTTATGGTTTTGTATTTGCGTTTATTGGGTCATTATTATTATCATACTCGATCTCCCACAGTTGGAATTCAGTCTTATCAAAACACTTCAACACGGCGGCGATACGACATTTTGAGCACAGTGGTCCGACCAGTGAATACGACCTTGTGCACGACGGCACGACACTGGGGAATGATGGTCTGGCCTTATGGGTCAGGTAAAAGACCAGACCATCATATTTGAAAATCGTACCGTCGTGCTCAAGGATCGTACCGTTGTATTCATTAGTCGTACCGTCGTGCTCTAGGATCGTACCGTTGTATTAACTTGCCGGTACCGTCGTGTTCAAATGGACATACAGTCGTGTTGAAGGTAGTTAAATGTGAACTTGATTTTTCAGCATCTATGCCATCCATACGAGGGGCAAAACATTAATATAATTATTACAAAACTAGAATATAATCATAATATAACTAAGAATATATTCATAACATGATTATGATCTAATAATTATTATGGTTTTAACTACAACCCCGGACGCCAGAGGGAGACGCCTTATGCACTTCTAGAGATTACATTACATTTGCGTAAACGAAGGGCACCGAGATGGTCCCTCCCCTATCCCCCCAGCTTCACCTTCGGCAGGAGAGAGAATTGGCACAGTGTCGTGCATTCAGTCCCACGGACACCTGACGATCCGACTGTGAGATTTCCTCTCCCTTCCTTTACTGATCATGTCTGGAAGATGAATTAGCCGCTCTGCTGCACACTAAGGGGCTGTTCCAGCACGCCACGTCGGACGCCTCGCATGTTGGTGTTTGATGAATTCTCAGATTACCTTGGCCGTTGAGGTTGGCTGGGTGGATGGTGGTGGCGGCTGGGGTCGGGGGGTGGTAGGGTTTTGTATGTAGGCGCGCCACGCCTGTTTTTGCCGACTGCTTGAAACCCGTTCCTTTAGGATTAACTTCATCGTGATCGACCGAGACCTCTCGTTAGCCACTTCCGGGTGTTGGTGCTGCCGCCACAGCAGCCCCGCAGGAACACGCCCACTGGCGACCTGCTAAAGGCCAGCTGTCAGCGGAGATTATCTGTCAACGAACGAGAGAACATCAGGGAGAAGACGCACACTCAGGGGTGCGCGTGCGCTGAGATGCCATCGTAAGGCTACACACACACACACACACACACACACACACACACACACACACACACACACACACAGATAAACACTCACCGACAAAGGGATGTCAACAGATTAGAGGTGTCTGACGTTTGGGAAGACTTTCACTGTTCCATACTTTACCCATGGGACGTTTTGTGACTTTATCCTCCGGTGTTGCAGCGTCAGGTGGGTCCTGCCTCTGGGGCTTGATGTCTTTGGTCTGTTGAAGCCTCATCTTTGTGGCAAGATATACTCGATCAGCTGTCCCTTATCTTTGTGGCAAGATACACTCCATCAGGTGTCCCTTATCTTTGTGGCAAGATACACTCCATCAGGTGTCCCTTATCTTTGTGGCAAGATACACTCCATCAGGGTTGGGGGGAGTGTTTACGCCCGGTAGTGCTACTGATGTGTTTTCCAGGGATGTGCTGGGGTGTTCGGTCCTTCGTCTCATTCCCCTGTCGTGTCGAGACGACGACACATCTTGAATGCTCGGCCTTGGCGTCCGTCCCCTCCCCCCGCCTCACTCCCTATCGTGTAAAGGACGACCCATCTGCAGGGGGATGAGGAGGGAGGGGGGAGGGGAGGGGGTTAGTTAGTGTCGTGTCCTGTCACTCGTCCCATTTCCCTTGTCGTGGAGGGACGACGTGCCGCCGTTGACACTCAGTAGCGTGTGAACGATCACACAGCTTCGCACGGCCCCTCACCTCTGGTGCGTGGCGGTGAGGGAGTAACCTCCAAGCAGGGAGGTGTGTGGTTGGCAACTCGTGCCAGCCAGACTTTAGACATGTTGCATATTATCTTCTCAACCCTAGTGGTGCTTAGGACTAATCCAATACGGGTGATTCTACCATGACGTCTGTGTCTATCGTTGGTCCTTAAAGCCCCATAGCCACGTACTGAACACCACTCAGTACGTTATCCCAAGAGCGAATTATTCTCTGTTTTCTCTCTTCACCCTCTTAGCTCAAGCGCGGCCCCGCTAGTAATTTCGCCTCCTTCATCACGCCAACCATTGATTATTCGTCAATTTTTGTTTAGTCCGAGGTTTACCTCGTTTTTTTACCTCTCCTCATCCGGATATTTCAATCTTGTAATTTAAACTTTCAGATTACAAGTCTTTTTTTTCTTTTTCTTTCAAATGCTTTGTTATTCTAAACTCGATAATCGGCTCGGTTATACGGCATTGTGCTGATATCGTCTTTAATTACCCTCTAATTGTTTTTACGTTACGTTTTATTTGCACTCGTTTTTCATCGTTAACTGGTGTGTGTGCGTGTGTGTGTGTGTGTGTGTGTGTTCAGTCCGGTTTTCAACCATTATAACTCGTGCTATCATCTTCCTGTACCATGAGCTTATAATGGCTGCTAGTTGTGTTTTTTTAATTGAGTCTTCATCCATACTTCCTTAATTAGTTCGTGGTTCATTATGTATGTCAAGGGAACCACTTGGTAAAGTCATTGTGTGTGTCAAGGAACCACTTAGAAAATTCGTACCCCAATCACTCAGCGATATTCATAACGATTCAACCCTATTCATATGTTTTTCTTTTTTTTCCCTGTCAATGAGGTTTTAATTCGTAAACCAGCGCCCTAATCATTCATCCTCTAATCGCCAGGGAACCCGAAGAGTTAATCTTCTGATCGTTTAACCAACCCGTAGTTATCTTCCAGTCTAATCACACAACAGATGTGGGTACTTTATCTTTCGATTAGCCAACCAACACCAGCTATTGAACTTCTTATCACTCACCCACTCAGTAACAGTTCCTTTAATCACCAGAACAACGCTGGTAATTCAGCTCGATCCTTTATACATCCCTAACGCTGCTCACTCCACCCCAACTGAAGGGACTCGCTAACAATTTCTCCTCCCGGTATACGTACCCTGGACCATTTGTCTCCAGATCGCTGAAACAACTCGAAGTCGTTCGCCCATTATCTGTCCAACCAATCCATAATCATTCCTCCACCTCCTCCTCTCCCCAATCACCCAACCCTCAAATCAATTCATTCTATGGTCCCTCCCCTCCTCTGGATTTAAGACGAGTCATTCGTCTTGAATTAAACCAATTATCCAAGTCATTCATACCATTATTACCTGACGAGTCCTCAAGTCTCACCTGACGCGCAGCAGTTTAAGCAAAGTTCCCTTTATTCATCGCTCGTCCATCAGAGCAGCCAGCGCGGACCATTGAACCATACATTTACCCTCGTCCCACACAGAATAGAGTGTTGTTGATGAATCCAGGTCGCAGTCTCCTGGCCTACGTCTGACCATGACTCGGTAAGGCTGGTCACCAAGGCCGTCTTAGTCCTCTCTGGCCTCAAGCCTCAACACCGTCCTTCTTCTTCCTCCTTAAGAACAGCGGTGTCTCCCCTCAAGGTGCTGCGCTGTCTCCCGCGCTCTTTCTCCTCCTTTTACGTTTAAGGTTCCCTCTTCCTTGTCTGATGGAGGGATTGTTTCATGAAGTCTTCGTTGAAAATAAGTAAACGTTATTACTTGCACGTTGTATCAGTTGAAAACGAAGATGAAGACATATTCTTTTTCACAGTACGACAGCAGTTCGTTCTGGCTGGCATCGCTGCGTCCGTTGCTCAAGAGTTTGACGTGAATCACTTTGATTTGCTGGAGCCTCAGGACGAAACTTGGCACAGTTCACATTTCGTTTTCTTGACGATGGAGTCAAACTTTGGTTGTAAAAAGCGTAGCTCCCTATTGTGTCGTGTTAAGATGTACACATGACACGCTGATGTAGTAGCGAAAAACTCCTCAGACTGGGAAACCTACCTTCCACCAGCAATTCCTGCGACATAGAGGCTGAGATAGAGAAATACTTTGACAAAATCTTGAGCAACTTTGATTCCAACACCCCTAAGGGCATTATAATCACCCTCCACCTCCCAAACCAATGGTCTCCATCGTACGAAGGTGATGAGCGGGCAATATGTCGCCTTCACTTCACAATCGAAGACACTAACAGAGCACCAGAGAGAGAGAGAGAGAGCAAATGGTACAATTAAAAGTACATGTCCGTCATGACCATCTCGGATGAAAGCTACGGTGCGACATCTCTCTCTCTCTCTCTCTCTCTCTCTCTCTCTCTCTCTCTCTCTCTCTCTCTCTCTCTCTCTCTCTCTCTCAGTGATGATAACGAGCCTCACGAGCGTCGCTGAGGAATTTCCTGACCTGCTTGTTGGTCACGCCGCCACGAGTGAAATGGCACCTTGGGCGAGGTGGCATCATCGCAGTGTAGTACAATCTTGTCGAAGGACTCCTCCCTCTACTAGAGGAGTCCATCCTTTCACTGGTACTGATTGTAGCGCAGTCTTGTGCAGCAGAAACCCATGGAAAAGGTGTCCTGGGGTTTGATA
Source organism: Panulirus ornatus (assembly GCF_036320965.1). Classification (NCBI taxonomy): domain Eukaryota; kingdom Metazoa; phylum Arthropoda; class Malacostraca; order Decapoda; family Palinuridae; genus Panulirus; species Panulirus ornatus. The sequence goes on along the minus strand of NC_092265.1, from coordinate 10,714,311 downwards.
ATGATAGTAATTATGATAATCATAACTTATTATTTTATTATTATTATTATTATTATTATTATTATTATTATTATTATTATTACTACTACTACTACTACTACTACTACTACTACTACTACTAATACTACTACTACTACCATTATTATTATTATTATTATTATTATTACTACTACTACTACTACTACTACTACTACTACTACTACTACTACTACTACTACTACTACTACTACCATTATTATTATTATTATTATTATTATTATTATTGTTATTATTATTATTATTATTATTATTATTATTATTATTATTATTGTTATTATTGTTATTATTATTATTATTATTATTATTATTATTATTATTATTATTTCTGCTGACAATATTGATGGTAATCATTATGATAATGAATATAGTATGATAATAATAACAAAATGATAATGATAAACCGTTTAAAGCAGAATGTCCAAAATTCTTCACTATATACATTTCTCCCATTCTTTATCAGCAGTCTTACCCAGGTGACTGTATTCCCCACCTTACAAAAACTGTAATAACCAGGAAATCTTCCTGTATCATTAAGTCAATCACTGGAACACTCCGAACGAACTGGGAAAGCCAGTCTGTTATACCACAAACCCGACTTAAAGTGACGTAAAAGGAGGAGTTGAGTTGGCTGTTTCGTGGGCTGAGACTCCACTGGGAGAGGGAGTTCCTGGACAGACTAAGTAATACATTAGAATATATTTGTAAACCTGTAGGAGGCGAGTTAGGGCACACGACCCATTTGTTAAGGCTTCCCCAAGGTAGAGATCGACTGGGCGTCCAATCCTTCACTCCTAATTTGTGGCAGTGAGTAAGGAGTCCTTTCCCTAACGTATCCTTTCAGACATGTGTGTGTATGTGTGTGTGTGTGTGTGTGTGTGTGTGTGTGTGTGTGTGTGTGTGTGTGTGTGTGTGTATGTATAAATAGATTTTGACTCTTTTCTGTCATATTGTGCATGGCTAACTGCTGAGAATTGCTTTGGTGAGTTTTGAGCAATGGGACGGGAGCTGCACATGACTATTTTTATTATCTATACAGCAGTGAAGATCACTGAATGCACAGTGAGTTTATTTAGTGGGAATGTGAGTATGTATGTGTGTGTGTGTGTGTGTGTGTGTGTGTGTGTGTGTGTGTGTGAATGACAGAGGAAAGATACGTTTGTTTAGGGTGAAGAGAAACTGAGTTGTGATCTCGTGTGTTTGTCCAGACGGGATGTTGAGGAGTTGATCCATTCGTATTACTTGGTTGATTTGACCTCAAACGTGTTGATACGATCAGAGACAACCCATCTGATGGTCTGTTGTGTCATTGTTTTGCACTGTGTCTGAACGCCCATCGTCCGTGAAGTCCACCACTGAGATATCTTAATGGAAAATTTGGTACATTTGTATTGATTTGGGTCTGGGGAAAGGGAACTCGATTGCAACATTGCGCATGTATAATGAGGGGGGGGGGGGGGTGTGAGTCACGCGCCTCTCGCGCGGACGAAAAATTTTGCAAGGCGTTTACATCTATCTCGAAAAACCATTAGAGAGAAAAAAATGTTTTTAAAGGATTAATGTAGAGGATCATTTCCTTTGGCATCTTTGATTTAATATGAGAATGTATTTTCAGTCTTCACCTTTTTTTGATGGTTGGGAATGTTTACGGTTTGGAAAACGTCTGCATGTGTGGATGTTGCTTTAGATAGTTGGATGAGGTCGTAAAAAGACTGCAAGTATTTGGTTATGTTGGGATGTATGAGGAAGTTACTAGAAAACTGCTCGATCTAAGTGTATGGTAAGTGGCTGGTATATCCTTCCTTCTCAGTAATTTGACAACTTGATTGTATTGTAACTGACCTTTATAAGTCTTAACCTTCCCTCTTGGTAATTTGACAAACTGGGGTCATATAGGGGTCATCCAGACGATGCTGAGGTCATAGTGTTGGGGTCATCCAGACGATGCTGAGGTCATAGTGTTGGGGTCATCCAGACGATGCTGAGGTCATAGTGTTGGGGTCATCCAGACGATGCTGAGGTCATAGTGTTGGGGTCATCCAGACGATGCTGAGGTCATAGTGTTGGGGTCATCCAGACGATGCTGAGGTCATAGTGTTGGGGTCATCCAGACGATGCTGAGGTCATAGTGTTGGGGTCATCCAGACGATGCTGAGGTCATAGTGTTGGGGTCATCCTGACGATGCTGAGGTCATCCTTATGATGCTTGGGGGGGGTCATGATTTTGAGGTCATCTTGACGGTGCTGAGGTCATGGTTTTGGGGTCATCCTAACTATGCTGAGGTCATGGTGTGTGGTGGGTCATCGTTACAGGTCATGGTGTTTGAGTCCTTCTGACGATGCTGGGAACCATGGCGCTGGGGTCACACCGACGTTGCTTGGGGTCACGGGTGTTTTTTGGGTCATAAGGTAGGGGGGTCATGGTGCTGGTGGGTGGTGTGGGGGGGGGGGTCACACCGCCGAAGCTGGGGAGGTCATAGTGGGGCGGTGCGCGTAAGGCGTAGGCAAGCCATATATGGCGTGGGTGTTGGTCGCGGGCGTGGGCGCCGGTGCCAGTCGCTGTAGGGCCAGGGGGCGGCGTGGGGCGTCGATGACAAGGAAGGCATTAATGGCGCGCGGAAGGCGTGGGCAACTTTAATGGACCTGAGAGAGAGAGAGGGAGAGAGAGAGAGAGAGAGAGAGAGAGAGAGAGAGAGAGAGAGAGAGAGAGAGAGAGAGAGAGAGAGAGAGAGAGACTGCTTGTCTCGATAGGCGTGGGTGTGCTTTGCGGCCGCTCAATCATCTTGCTACACACGTCGGTGTGGTAGATAAACATGGCGAGGCCGAGATCCCGTGGAATGGTTGCGTGGTGGGGGTGAGGGACTGCTGGTGGAGGTGGTGATGGTGGTGATGATAGGGGCATTGTGTGATGGTGGAGGTGATGATGGGTATCGTGTGTTCGTGGAGGTGTTGATGGGGAGTCAGTGTGTCTTGGTGGAGGTGATGGTGAGTCATTGTGTGGTGGTGGAGGTGATGGTGAGTCATTGTGTGGTGGTGGAGGTGATGGGGAGTCATTGTGTCTTGGTGGAGGTGATGGGGGAGTCATTGTGTGGTGGTGGAGGTGATGGGGAGTCATTGTGTGATGGTGGAGGTGATGATGGGTATCGTGTGTTCGTGGAGGTGATGGTGAGTCATTGTGTGGTGGTGGAGGTGATGGGGAGTCATTGTGTGGTGGTGGAGGTGATGGTGAGTCATTGTGTGGTGGTGGAGGTGATGGTGAGTCTTTGTGTGGTGGTGGAGGTGATGGTGAGTCATTGTGTGGTGGTGGAGGTGATGGGGAGTCAGTGTGTCTTGGTGGAGGTGATGGTGAGTCATTGTGTGGTGGTGGAGGTGATGGTGAGTCATTGTGTGGTGGTGATGGTGATGGGGGTGTCATCATCATGTGGTGGTGATGGTGATGGGGGTATCGTGTGGTGGTGGTGGTGGTGATGATGGGCAAGATGTCTTCATATGGTGATGGTATTGGTGATGGGAGTATCTTGTGATGGTGGTGGTGAGAGTGTCATGTACCTTATCGAAAATGGGCTGCGTGTCGATAGCTGAAAGTGTGTATGGGTCATAATTAATGATGCATGGGGGACGTATAGTTTTTTTTGGACTGTCTATGGGTGAAAATGGGTTACATTTGAATGAAGGGTGGTATGTGGATAAATGGGTGGTAGTCAGGTGGTAATCTGTATGGAAGGTGTCAGAATAAGGAGTGACATCAACTGATTAAAACGTTGTGGGTGATTGGGAAGAATACAAGAGATAGCGGCCAGGAAGTCAAGGGAAAGGTGCAGGGGCTGCAGAAGAGGGCAAGTGGGAGCTGGGGGTGAAGAGAATATTGGCAGATTGGAAGGAAAATAAGAAAATGCTTTGGAATGAGATATACAATTCGCGGAGAACAAGACTTGCTGGTGGAATGGGTCGCAGATGAGATGAGACACGAGGGTAATAGGTAGTGTGTAAAAAAAAAAGAAAAAAGAATTGGCAAAATATAGATGACAGGTGGCATGCAGTTGGAGGCTAGGGTTGAAGGACAGTGGTTAGGGTGTAGGAAATACGTAGCATGTAGGTAATAGATAGGCTACAGGATGATGAATAGGTTGCAGGATGATGGATGAGATGTGGATGATGACTAGGGTTTTTAATGGGTATCACATACCCTATTTTCTCTCCTCTAGGTGATGGGTTGACACTCAGGTGATATAGGTGGCTGGTAGGTGATAGGTGGCACCAGGCTACGAGTGTGTGTGTGTGTGTGTGTGTGGGTGTGTGTGGCGTGTATGATAACGTATTACTATAACGCTGGACGAATTGCTTGCAGAAAACGAGTGGTTGGAAAGAAAATGGGTGGTGTAAGAGAAAATGAATTTCCTACTGAATATTGGTATTATTGGAAAAAATGACTGGGAAAATAAGCGATGCCAAGAACTTTAGTTGTTAGGGTGTATATCTATCTATCTGTCTATTTGTTTTATCTATCCATCTATCTATCTATATACAGAGAGAGAGAGAGAGAGAGAGAGAGAGAGAGAGAGAGAGAGAGAGAGAGAGAGAGAGAGAGAGAGAGACGCTTCTCAGTCCGGACTGCGTGATTGGTTAACGTACATGACGTCATTGCTGGAAAAACGCTTGGTGTCGAGTCGCATGACGCTGCGTGACGTCACTGGCGGGAAAAGCCCGTAATTGGCCGGCAACATGACGTCACCACATGCCCTTGCCGGGACAGTGGCGCCAAAGTCGCGCGCAAGATCTGCATGGTGGCCATGGAGAGGAATACATCTAATTTCGGTTGTTATTTTTCGCGTTTTTTAATAGAAAAAATGATAAGAAAAAGGAGTTTATAGGATGGCTCTTAAGTTGTACTGGATAACTCTGTACATTCAGTGGGACTACGATGGTATGGGCGATTATCGGCCATGATTTCTTTTGTGGGTTTAGTAAAACATCTGCAATACGCGTTCCTGATATTTCTTAGCACGACGGTACGACCCTTGAAGCACGACGGTACGACCCTTGAAGCACGACGGTACGATTCTTGAACACGACGGTACGTCCCTTGAAGCACGACGGTACGATTCTTGAGCACGACGGTACGACCATTGAGCACGACGGTACGACCCTTGAGCACGATGGTACGACCCTTGAACACAACGGTATGACCCTTGAGAACAACGGTACGACCCTTAAGAACAACGGTACGACCTTGAGCACGACGGTACGATCCTTGAGCACGACGGAACGACTCGTGCGCGCAATGGTACGACCCTTGAGTACGTCAGTACGTTCACGGAGCACGGCGTTGCAACCTTGAAACACGACGGTACGACCTTTGAGCGCGACGTTGTGACCTTTGAGCACGACCCTTAAACACAACGGTTCGACCTTCAACTATGTCGGGTATTGACCCCCTGAGCACGACGGTACGACCATTAGCACGAAAGTACGACCCCCGAGCACGGCGGCATGACCCTTGAGCACGACGATACGACTCATCCAGGTAAAGGTCGGTCTTGCTTATGACCTGATCCTTGAGTCAAGTCAAAGGTCGGGCCTTGACATCCCAGGGTCCCACAGCCATACTGGAGGAGTTTGAAGACAACAGAAACGAAAAGAGAAAATGAGGGGTCAGGCTCATTGCACCTACCAATAAAGGGGGCACTAAAAGGATACAGGTAAGGTATTGGTACGAATTGTGTGGCCGACGCGAGACACCTGTGCCAGCAAGGGAACGCCCTCAGCCCTAATCTGTCTTCATCTCCTGCGTGGAGGCGAGCTGATCTCTCAACCTAAACTTGTGACCCGACTGTCTATATTAGTGACCTTCTTGACCTCCGCCAGAGTCAATAGGCTTGACCTACCCTCCTTTGGGCTGGAGAGGTCAACACACACACACACACACACACACACACACACACACACACACACATATGTCCAGCATCATTTAATTATGTCTCCAGTCTTCGAAAATGAAGTTGGTATTGATGATATCTGTACCATCACTATCCAAACCTTCATTTTCACCGTTATCATCATCATCATCATTTTCACCCGTGCCCAACACCATCAGTCTCACCATCTCTTCTCCCTCATTTTGCTGAGGGAATCATTGAATAAAATTCACGGAGGTGAAGACAGAATGATTACGAGAATAGATTGAGGAAGAAAAACCACATGGGAAGTAATGTGAATTTGATGAAGACTCTAAACTTGTTTTTATGCAGTCGCTTTGATGGTTGTGTTCTGCGGGCAGCCTCACTCACAAACAGTGTGGCTTCATAAGTCATCAAGGATAACCTGGTTGGAGGACATCTTAAGCGTAGCTGAAGCCCTTGAGTACGTGGGTGCGAACCTTTGAATCAGAAGTGGCAAGGTCCTTGATTATGATGGCCTCGCCTTTGACCACATCCTTAAATGCCGTGGTCAAAGGCCCATACCACCAATACCCCAAGGGCCGTATCGTCTTTTTGCTCAAGGGGTAATACCCTTGTGCTCAAAGGCTACGGGAAAGGGTGAGTTATCCAGGATGGCTTGATCAACGAGAACCTTGTGCTGGCTTAGAGTAGCTTCATCGTAACCCTGGTGTAACTAGAGTTAATAAATTCCATTCATCATTCGCTCATGTTGTGCCTTGGTGGAAGTAAGCAACCGTCAAGGGCGGGCGTATGTTACTCTCGAGTCTTGTCTTTGTGATCTGAGCAAAATGATAGAAGGCTCGTTGAACAAGACTACCAATTGAGGTCATGGCTTGTTCCTCAAAGCTGACAGTGAAGAAGTGGGACAGGGAGGGAGTGGGGAGTGAGAGAGAGAGAGAGAGAGAGAGAGAGAGAGAGAGAGAGAGAGAGAGAGAGAGAGAGAGAGAGAGAGAGATCTGCCGCGTATCAGTCTGGACGGACGGAGGCCACGTTCGTATCCCCTTGGAGTCAGTCTATGATGCTTCAGGTGATTAGTCAATTAGCCCGGCCTACACTTGGACGCTCTGAGGTGTGCCTCCTTGAGGTCACCTTCACCTGCTTTGCTCAAGGGTCGTACTGTCGTGTTCAAGGGTCGTACCGTCGTGTTCAAGGGTCGTATCGTCGTGTTCGAGGGTCGTACCGTCGTGTTCAAGGGTCGTATCATCGTACTCAAGGGTCGTACCGTCGCTCTCAGTCGTCTTACCGTCATGCTCAAGGGTTGTCTCGTCGTGCTTAAGAGTCGTAGAGTTTGTGTTTAAGAGTCGTACCGTCAGGTTTTTGCGTTGTCGTGCTCAAGGGACGTGCTGTCGTATCCTAGGGTCGCATCACCGCGCAGGAAGGTCGTACCGTCGTACACAGCGGTCGTACCATCGTCTTCAAGGACAGCGCCACCGGGTTAACACAAGACACGAGACGAAAATGAAGCCTTGTGTTTTCTTCATTAACTTCATTCTTGAGTTATCGTTACACTCTGGGCCCATGAAAGTTCCCTCCTCAGCGACCCCACCGCCCATATCAATGTACATCGACCAGCGCCCCCACCGCCCATACCATTGGACACCCACCAGCGCCCCCACCGCCCATACCATTGGACACCCACCTAGCGCCCCCAACACCCAAGACAGACTGTCATTCTTTCCTAAGGTTTACAGACCGTCGCACAGAACTCCAAATTAGGCTGGTAGGATCCCCTCTGCATCCTTCCCTGGATAGTTCTATCCCTTACAGGTGTACACATTTCCGCCACATATTCATCTATACATCAAGTTATGTTACTTATGATTTAATTCTGTACATTACAGGTTATCGTAATAATCGTACACGTTTGTATGTGGAATGTCGTACGTCAGTTCTACAAGACATGAGCAACTTTATGCACATTTGTAAAATAAGATGTCTGCCGTTTTGACCTGCATTAGGAGTAGAAGTGTGTGGCATATCTGCGCAAGATATACGCTATCTTCTTCAACCCGGCGCGCGTCCCTGAGATTAGAACAACATGAAAGAGAGATACATAGCGTGTCTCTCTCTTTAGAATAATGCGCTACGCAGCTTCTGCAGTGGAGATAAGACGCCCCTCCTCCTCCTTCTTGCCTGCGTTGAGTGCGGTAGTAACTCTTTAAGGACCGTCATAAAGAAATGTTGGCAGGAGGGGAGACACACAGAGGAGATATCAGGAGCCACGAAAGATTGTTGGGACACAGATACCAAGCGACATAAGAAATGATCCGGGAAAGATTCTGGAAACCAAGAAGTGATAAAGGGGTAAATGTTGAAATAGGAAGAAGAAAAAGGTAACAGGAGAGAGAGAGAGAGAGAGAGAGAGAGAGAGAGAGAGAGAGAGAGAGAGAGAGAGAGATTGGCAAGATGATGAATTTGGGGGATGTGTGCGTGTGTGTGTGTGTGTGTGTGTGTGTGTGTGTGTGTGTGTGTGGAGAGAGAGAGAGAGAGAGAGAGAGAGAGAGAGAGAGAGAGAGAGAGAGAGAGAGAGAGAGAGAGAGAGAGAGAGATGATTGGGATAAAGACGAAATCGAAAAGACAAAGTAAAGAGACAGATAGAACATAACGTCAAAGGGAGATAGAATAATGCAAAAATTAGTCGTATATCTCTGACTGTGGTGTAGGGGAACTGGTCACTACGTCTGGAATAAGGTGGCTTAGCACTTTCTTGAACTGTGAGATGTGGTGTTGGACAGGAGAACTTCGGCGGACCCGCCCCTGGGCAGGTGACTAAGGGCGGTAGGTAGGTAGGTAGGTAGGTGGGCGTGTAGGTGGCGGCTCAGGGCCAGGTGGGTGTACAATGGGCGTGTAGGTGGTGGCCCAAGGTTAGAGTAGGCTGCAGGTGGGCGTCAGTGGGCGTACGGGTGGTGAGGACGGAGTGTGGTGGGCGTTGGAAGCACTAGTGGTCTGCGTTTGAGTAGTGGGCGTGAGGACGATGGTCAAGTACTGGTGTAGGAGAGGGCGGGGTGGTCAGACGTGGGCGTAAGTGGATGTGCAACTGGCTATCCAGGGTCAAGGGTGGTGATCCTGGGCGTTAGAGGCGATGGTCTCATGCTCACGATGTGTGTGTGTGTGTGTGTGTGTGTGTGTGTCTGTGTCTGTGTTTGAGGGTGGGGTTGTCAGAGTCGTTAAGTCATAATGGCAGGTTATATCCTAAAGCGTAAAAAAAAAAAAAGCCCCACTCGTTGTTTAAATTACTGTTCACTTATGACCACATTTAAGCTCGTACGTTATAATTAAAATATATATATATATATATATATATATATATATATATATATATATATATATATATATATATATATATATATATATATATATGTATATATATATGATAACCAGATGATTTGAAAAGGTATATAAACTGAGTATTTGGAAGGAATGGAACGAGGAAATTAATTCATAGTCAGATTAACCAAGGGCAGCGCGGCTCCGAATATGAATCGCGTCCACTTCCATGCGTCTCCATACATGCAGTCTTGAAGTAACCTCCAGTCACCCGCCCGCGCCCTGGCTCCCTCATTCATCACGGGAGATCACCCAGCCAGCCAGCCAGCCAGCGGAGCTTTGAGGAGGCGACTGACTTTACCAGGGCAACACATACCTGGCGCTTGGGATTCCCTTTCCCCCCGCCTGCCTGCCTGCCTGCCTGCCTCTTTAAACTAGATCAAGCCATCACTCTCACAGCGGCTGGCTCATGACTCGCCATTTTGAGGCTCCGATGGAAATTAGGGGCCGCCAGAGAAGTTCGTGACCATATCATAAAGGCTGGAAAGCCGCCATTTCACGGGGGGGGAGGGAAAAAAGAGGGTGTAGGGGAGCCATCTTTCGTGCATTTTTTTTCTTTACATACATAAAGGATATTCCTAGTTCTTATTTTGAGAGAGGAGGTGGTGGCTGACCATCGGGTCTCTTTCTATTTAAGAAATTCTTCCATCTATCACCTCATCACCTTCGTGTTCGGTGATTATTTTTCTTTTCTCTCTTTTTTCCTGCCTCTAATAACCGCAACTTGGCTCTGGGTCACCACCTCTGCCTTATGTGTGAGGTGTTTCTTCATCTCCAACACAACTTTCCCAGGTTATTGATTATCGTAAGAATAATTGTCATCTTATTTCTTTTCGGGGTTTTCTTAGCTTCGACCACCTGGTAAATAGTAAATTTCTCTCAATATATATATTTTTCTCTTTTTTTTTTTTACTGGATATTCTAATCCAATGAAGTCCTTATTTCACATGGAGGAAGTATATGATTTTATTCACATTTGCTTCTGTTTATTCATCAACTTGTCATCACAGTGGGTTTCCCAGTCAATCTAGTTTCTCCTTAACCATTGTTTTTGATCGCTTTTGGGTAAGACACACTGGTGTATTGGTTGATTCATGTTATTTCAAAGACAGTCCAGTGATACTGGCATGTGTGTATGAGGACTATCTCGTGTCTATAAATTAAGAGTATACATATATATATATATATATATATATATATATATATATATATATATATATATATATATATATATATATACACTATCATAGGGTCAATGAAATTTTTCATAGGTGAAAGTTTTACCCCAAAATTTGCACATTACCGGTTAACGCCTTGTGTTCTCGCCCGACACATTTCTGATATAGTACTTTAGCCTCTGATTTTGCAGATTAATAGTAGACTTAATGTAATATTCCAGTCATGTTCTGTGTCGCAAATAAACGCAGGTTCCCCTCCTCCTCCTCCTCTCCTCCCCTGGCCAATATTGACTTACTTTTAAAAGACTTTTTGATCGCTGGACAGTAGCGAGGAATAAGATGTTAGCGCTGCAATAAGCTGCTCCTCAACCTGAGTCAAGATTGGAAATCATATTGTAAAAGTGATTAATTCCGCCTTACTTGCCTACAGAGAGAATATTGTTTTTAAGACATTTTTTTTTTTCCTCCCCCACTCTCGCACCGCCACATTATATACAGAATGTTTTCCAATTCAAGAATGAACCTTGTAAACCGGTCAGCCTCACAGACGATAACGCAAATATTTAGAATGAACAGTGTATGTAAATCTCGTATACCATGGCTTAATCTTCCTTATATATATATATTTATATATATATATATATATATATATATATATATATATATATATATATATATATATATATATATATATATATGTATATATACATGTATATATATATATATATCCTGGAAAGAGGGGCAAGTATGAAGTCTGTTGGGGATGAGAGAGCTTGGGAAGTGAGTCAGTTGTTGTTCGCTGATGATACAGCGCTGGTGGCTGATTCATGTGAGAAACTGCAGAAGCTGGTGACTGAGTTTGGTAAAGTGTGTGGAAGAAGAAAGTTGAGAGTAAATGTGAATAAGAGCAAGGTTATTAGGTACAGTAGGGGTGAGGGTCAAGTCAATTGGGAGGTGAGTTTGAATGGAGAAAAACTGGAGGAAGTGAAGTGTTTTAGATATCTGGGAGTGGATCTGTCAGCGGATGGAACCATGGAAGCGGAAGTGGATCATAGGGTGGGGGAGGGGGCGAAAATTTTGGGAGCCTTGAAAAATGTGTGGAAGTCGAGAACATTATCTCGGAAAGCGAAAATGGGTATGTTTGAGGGAATAGTGGTTCCAACAATGTTGTATGGTTGCGAGGCGTGGGCTATGGATAGAGATGTGCGCAGGAGGATGGATGTGCTGGAAATGAGATGTTTGAGGACAATGTGTGGTGTGAGGTGGTTTGATCGAGTAAGTAACGTAAGGGTAAGAGAGATGTGTGGAAATAAAAAGAGCGTGGTTGAGAGAGCAGAAGAGGGTGTTTTGAAATGGTTTGGGCACATGGAGAGAATGAGTGAGGAGAGATTGACCAAGAGGATATATGTATCGGAGGTGGAGGGAACGAGGAGAAGAGGGAGACCAAATTGGAGGTGGAAAGATGGAGTGAAAAAGATTTTGTGTGATCGGGGCCTGAACATGCAGGAGGGTGAAAGGAGGGCAAGGAATAGAGTGAATTGGAGTCATGTGGTATACAGGGGTTGACGTGCTGTCAGTGGATTGAATCAAGGCATGTGAAGCGTCTGGGGTAAACCATGGAAAGCTGTGTAGGTATGTATATTTGCGTGTGTGGACGTGTGTATGTACATGTGTATGTGGGGGGGGGGGGGGGGTTGGGCCATTTCTTTCGTCTGTTTCCTTGCGCTACCTCGCAAACGCGGGAGACAGCGACAAAGTATTAAAAAAAAAAAAAAAAAAAAAAAAAAAAAAAAAAAAAAATATATATATATATATATATATATATATATATTTAATTTTTTTTTCATGTCTTTCATACTTGTTCGCCGTTTCCCGCTTTAGTGGGGTAGAGCCAAGAACAGACGGACACAAGGCCTCATTCACTCACACACATTCTTCAACAGTCACATGCAATGCATCGAAACCACAGCCTCCATCCACAACCAGGCCTTCACAGGGCTTTTGCTGGCTTGCCCCGGCTATTCAGTTTGAGAAATGCACATGTTTATCCACAACAGTCACACTGGGGTCCTGTATTTATGTGGATACTTGACAAGGTTAGATTTAGCCAAAAGAATTCATAATTTTTTTTTTTCTTCTTCGAGTTGATTATACAGGGAGAAGTCTTAATGTTCACTTCTGTCTGTTTTACATTGATTCGCACATCTCATTTACTGTCTGGTTGACACTTTTCGTCCAGGCCAATCAATCCATCAACTGTAGCATCTTCGAAGTCATGAATTATAATCACCTTTGATATCCTTTAAGGCGCTGTAGCGGGGGGAAAAAAGAAAGATAGATAGCAGCCATTTTCTCATTGAAAAGAAAAACATCACAGAGCGTTCGCGGTTGTGCAAACAGTATAATTTGCTCATAATTTTTGGCTAGCACTGATTATGTTACGTTTTACGCTAGTAAATTTCGTATAATTCTGGACTATTTGTAGTTTTAAGAGTCGTCCAGGTATATGGATGATGGGATGATGAAAGATTTGGTCTGGCCAACAGGCGATGCATTTTTGGTTTTCTTACTCCCACATCTCAACACTCGCTCCAAACTAAACTTCATCAAGCTTCAACATTCCCTCCTTTTTTTTTGCTCTCCCTCGCTTCTTTTTCTTTCTATTTCCTATTTTCTTTTTTGTGTTATCATTGTGAAAGTTTTTATAGCTTTTATAGCTTTTCCCTTCAATGATTTATACTGTAATGGTGCACATTTGTATTTTGAACCTATTTGATGTTTTCTTTTATATATAATTAGATTTTTCTATTTACCTTCTTGTTAGACCTCAGTTTAGAAAAAAAAAAAGTTATTCACCTCTTTTTAATGCAGACTTTCCATGATAGTGGAACAGTATTTTTTCTTTCCTGTTTTGCAGTTGTTCTTACTATACATATTTTCAGTTTCGTATTTGCGTTACATCACGGAACGTTTTCTCACGGAATTAATGATTTTAGACTTTCCATTCACAGATATCCCGTACAGGCTTCCTGGCAATTAAGCCTGTAATTAAAGGGACATAATGAACGTGGTTTAGTTATATTGTTGAATTTTGTCAAACGCTTGATTATCTATATTGCTTTTTTAAGATAACAAAACATGGGTGATTTTACACTTACTGCCATAAATTCCTTCAATATATATATATATATATATATATATATATATATATATATATATATATATATATATATATACATATATATTGTAAGCATAATGTAATATACTTTGATGATTTGCTCATTAATTTCACGAGCAAAATCACGTGTAGAAATTCTCGTAAGTTTTCGAAAAACCTGAAAACTTTTAGAAAAACTAAGCATCGTATTTATTTTGTTCAGTAAGTTGCATTGTTTTTTTTGTCGTTTGTTTTCCTTACATGACTGTCTTTGTGTTTGTTTTCCCTGCATGACTGTCTTTGCTTTTGTTTTCCTTGTATGATTTTATTTGCTTTTGTTTTCCTTGAATGACTGTATTTGCTTTTGTTTTCCTTGCATGACTTTATTTGCTTTTGTTTTCCTTGCATGACTGTCTTTGCTTTTGTTTTCCTTGCATGACTGTCTTTGCTTTTGTTTTTTTTGCATGAATGTTTTTAGCCCGCTTTTCTTATGTTCGTTCATTCATGGACCGATAGTCCTTTCTCTTTTGGTTCTTGTTGCGTCCCGTTACACTGTTACCTTATCGGGTTTTCTGAGAACTGAACAACTGGTAAGCGACCTGTATATACATAGCCCGCGTCCTCAGTATTTAGCCAACGATTTTAGCCTCTGATTACATTTCGTTCAGTGGTTGTGGCTCTGCTTTCAAACGACAAAAACGACATGGGACGATGAGCGAGTGTTTGTTTGATGTTTTAAGATGGGTGGGTGGCTTGAGAGTGGCTTGAATTGATGTCCACTGTGTGAAGTTGCCTGGTGCTCTCTCTCTCTCTCTCTCTCTCTCTCTCTCTCTCTCTCTCTCTCTCTCTCTCTCTCTCTCTCTCTCTACTCATTCCTCTTCTCTTCATTTCTCCGCCATTTATCTTCAGAAAAAATCTAAGTCTAGGAATGTCACCTGATCATTCATCATCCATCTTCAGTGCCACCTGAGAACTCGTGTGAAAGAGAGAGAGAGAGAGAGAGAGAGAGAGAGAGAGAGAGAGAGAGAGAGAGAGCGTCCTCTCCACCATTCTAAGGCCGAATTTTTCCCCCCCCTCCTACCTCCGTGTTCCATCGTCTAACACATCCATTCGTCGGCTGCCAACCTTCACGTAGCCAGAGGAGGAGACCTTTTACGGGGGCTTGGAAGATGAAGATGCCAGTGATGCTGAGGATGACGGAGGTGGGCGAGGGAAACACCTCACTTGGAGAGCTAGCAATATGTATATATAAATACACACACATGTCGACACCTACACGCCCCCTCCCCCCCAAATCGGTCTCTCTCTCTCTCTCTCTCTCTCTCTCTCTCTCTCTCTCTCTCTCTCTCTCTCTCTCTCTCTCTCTCTCCTGCAGCATCATCACCACTGGGCCATGGGAAAGGTTATCCACCCTCACTGGTACGTAACGCTGTTTTTGAGAACACGATATCTGTGTGAACCGGTGATAACTCCAGCCGTTGTCTACATTGCAAAGTGCATCTATATATATATATATATATATATATATATATATATATATATATATATATATATATATATATATATATATAAACGCTGGAAATATGAGGAGGAAAAATACTTGCGGTCGACCTTACCCATCATGTTTTAAGCAAGTCAGACATCCACCCACGAATGGTATATATATATATATATTTCCTTCAATATTTTTCTCTCTATTTGGGGAGTGTTCTGTCTCTCTCCTGAGCGTGAGATCTCTAACTCTCTAGAAGTGAGGAGACCAAAGAGACTGTTCTTGTTCTCTATGGAAATATGCCAAGATGCCGAACGTTCCTCCTTCTCCTCCTTCCCCTCCTGAGCCTCAAGATACATTTTGAAGGCTATGATTAAGCTTATGACTTCCACTGGAGACAAAATAGAAAAATACTTCAGATATTTTTGCAGCCTTACATACTGATTACCGCTAGTAATACTGTGACCGCAAAAATAGTGAATTAACCTCAGGACTTGAGATTACAGGTACCAGAGACTCCGGATGATTCCTTGTCTCACGCAGGTGATGGCAAGAAGAACGCATGCTCGTTGCTTGTCTCGCCGTGTATAAGGGATGTGTGGCTCTGTCCCACTGTACATTAGGCGATCTGTGTGAGGCGTGTAGCCACCAAGATAAGCACGAAGGTTTAAAAAAAAAACTCAACCGCTAGTTTTCTCTGATGTGGCTTCTTTTTTCTTCTTCTTCTAAGACGTGTTGATAACATCTTGGGTTAATTAGGCTCAAGTGTGTCTTCTTGACTCGTTCTGGAGATGTTTTCTCAGGCAAACTAATCTGGTAGGTCACGTATCGTGCCTCCAGAGCATGTGAGTTGGGTTGACTGAAGGTTTTGTAGTCCAATGTTAGTCACAGGTGTAAAATACTTGTGTGGACTCTCTGATTCCTCTCGTTTGTAGCTTTTTGGGTGAACCTTTTGCCTTATACATCTTAGGAGTTTGAGAAATTTGGTGTATGTCTTTCAAGAGGTATAGGGTTTGAAGTGTCTGTTCATGTTTTTATTGCCTGTTAAA
>NC_092265.1:10590633-10693133 GCF_036320965.1 Panulirus ornatus | reverse complement strand
CCCCATGTCGAGGATCAGTAGTTCATGCGAAGTTAGGCATGTATGTGGGTGAGGGGGAAATGTATTTCGAAATTGAAGAGAATCACCAAGGCTTCACTGTCGAGGACACCTGCCCGCTGTTTTCCGTATCCCGTGTTACATAATACATAAGTCTTCCCTGCGATCCATCCCTTTGATGGAGAGTTCACTTTTGTACTCCAGATACGATGTGTGTGATTGCTATTTGTGTGTTACGGGGAGAGAGTTGTACATTCGTGTTGTACGTTCGTGTTGCATCGTCTCTTTACCTTGTATTTATGTCCAATGTTTACTTCTCTAAGTTTCAGCGCACGCATTTCCCAGCCTGAGCCAGTGTGTGTGTGTGTGTGTGTGTGTGTGTGTGTGTGTGTGTGTGTGTGTGTGTGTGTATGTGTCTGAAGGAGCTGTTACCAAGGCGACCTTCGTGATGTTCCTTGCTGGACTGGCAGGTCAGCTCGGGAGGAGCAGCAGCAGCAGCAGGAGCCTTAAAGTCTGACTCACGATGAGCAAGTCTGCTTTTGACTCTTTCCGAGGAGGAGGAGGAGGAGGAGGAGGAGGAGGGATCCGAAGATGCTTGGGGTATAGGAGGTGACTCACCTTTCGTCTGGACGATGAAATCGACCAGAATTCGCCCCCCTTCTAATTTCACCATTAGATTTTGTCCATTTGGTAGTTGGCGCAAGACATTTTGAAGCAGCACCATCTCCGGCAGAATCCATTGCCAGGGATGCTGGTACCGTGGGCCCTTCATGATATATATATATATATATATATATATATATATATATATATATATATATATATATATATATATATATATATACTTTAAAAACCTTATCTTATATCGCTTACAGTACGACAAGTCTTCCCACAGCGGGTCATGGAAAACCGCCACTCAATTTCACTCCCGGTGCTGTTGCCTCTTTTGAACCATGTGAGCCACATCTACGTGCGACAGGTTACAGGTCCTCCTCATAACTTTGCCAGTGGCGCTGTAACCTCTCAGGGCTGAGCTTTCGTAAATCTCTGGATCGTGAGGGCAGTGTCAGGTCCAGCTACCGATATCTCATATCTGGTGCGAGGTTCTCTCAGCCTCGCTAAACATCTCGCTCATGAATGAGAGTTCGTTTGGAAGCTGGTGGCTTTTCAGCAACGTACGCCCCTCGGGCATATATAGATACCATAGGGGGTTGTAACTGAATCTCTTAACGGTAAGGTAAGGTGTGTTGTCGAAGTGGGGACCAATTAGAATAGAACTCATCTCTTCCAGTGAGTACATCAAGATTTACTCATACCGTACTCATGCACTGCTCATTTTATCTAGATGGTGAAGAGTGGGGAGATGACTCAGAGGATAGCGGACACAAGCAACTAAATGCGTTTGTCTTCAGTCAGGTGCTGGGTTTGAGGTGCTCTGTCTCAACATGACACGCTCTCGTAAGACAAGATAAACGATGGTGCAGATATAAAGATAAGGCATAATCGGGCAAGCAAGAAAGCAGGCTATCAAACAACAGAGCCTCACAGACGTGTTTGCCTTTTGAATATAGTCTCGCTGTGCGCGAGTGGATATGCTTGCAAACAAGGCAAGCTCAGTGTGGCTTGAGATGCGGAGTCTTGGCAGATGACAAAGGAAAGGTAGTGTCCCCAGATGTGTGTATGCATTTCGTAATACACACACACACACACACTACACCTCGCGTCGGTGGGCCGTGCCCTCTCCTCACGTTTTCTTTCTGCCTTTACTCCTCGTCTCATTAAATGTAGGTCTTATGCACAGGTCTGATCACGAAGGGCTGGTCATTTCCAATTATCTTCGAGCGCAATAGATCTTAGTACACAGATGACATGTTCCACTGATGCTGGGTTTGTCTGAGTTTTTTTTATCTTTTTTGTGTGCAAAAACCGAAACATTGTGAATGTTATGAGTGTGTGTGTGTGTGTGTGTGTGTGTGTGTGTGTGTGTGAGAGAGAGAGAGAGAGAGAGAGAGAGAGAGAGAGAGAGAGAGAGAGAGAGAGAGAGAGAGAGAGAGAATGGTGACCGATAAATTGACAAATGTTGAGTTTATCGAAATGGATTTTTCACCAATGTACATTTTCATTGGCTTCAAAGTTGGAGGCTTCAGTCAGGGACAAAAGTCGAAATCAGTGCCTGGCCTTGATTGAAATAGAGACAACTTCATGAAAGGGAAAAAACTAAAGAGACAGGGGAAAGAATCTTCGAATTTTGAGGAAGTGAACAACCTGTCTTTTAAGATTTTTCTGGTCATAGTTATCTGGAAAGACATGATGAGAGGGTCGAGAGTTCCAGAGCTTCGAGTTGTGATGCCTTAGGTTTTGTTCTCAACCTGTCGTGTGTCCATGGGGACTTATGTCTATGTATGTATACCATGATTCATCATATCTCTATGTATGTATAACATTATTCACCATACCTCTATGTATATATACCATGATTCATCATCTCTATGTATGTATAACATTATTCACCATACCTTTATGTTGTATACCATTATTCACCATATCTCTATGTATGTATAACGTTATTCACCATACCTTTATGAATGTATACCATTATTCACCATATCTCTATGTATGTATAACGTTATTCACCAAACCTCTATGTATGTATACCATGATTCATCATATCTCTATGTATGTATACCATTGTTTACCATGTATACAGTACTCTGTGTTCTGTGATACAGACGATAGATTCACTCATGCCCAGCATCATGACTGTGTTGACTCTGACATGATTTAAGATTCCAGGGGTTAATATCAACCAGAAAATGATCGCGAATGGTGATATTAATGGTGACAGTCCGGTAGTGGAACAGTGATAGATTGACTGGGGGGGTCTTCGTACAGGGAATCAGTATATGCCAAAGCGTTTGAACTGGTAGAATTGGTGGATGAATCATTTCATTTCCCTCCTCCGTTGCTACTGCAGGGGGTAAGGAGGTTGAGAAAGGTAGTTGAAAGGGAAGGGGGTTTTCCCCGTTGCTACCGGTGGGGTTAAGGAGGTTGAGAAAGGTCGTTCAAAGGGAAGGGGGTTGAGAAAGGTCGTTGAAAGGGAGGGGGGGTTTTCTCCGTTGCTACTGCAGGGGGTAAGGAGGTTGAGAAAGGTCGTTGAAAGGGAAGGGGGGTTTTCTCCGTTGCTACTGCAGGGGGTAAGGAGGTTGAGAAAGGTAGTTGAAGGGGGAAGGGTGGTGTAGGTGAAGGGGGAAGGGTGGTGCGGTTTTTTGAAGGACTCAGATCTGATGGCAGTTGACGGAACCAGTGGACTGGATAGTGGTTTATCTTTCTAAGTTCTCGTGGTATTCGTGGAATTTGCTAGATTCTTGAGTTTTTTAATGTTGAGAGAGAGAGAGAGAGAGAGAGAGAGAGAGAGAGAGAGAGAGAGAGAGAGAGAGAGAGAGAGAGAGAGAGAGAGTGTCATAGGCTCGTAGAAGCCACAGGAAACACGTACAGAACACGGAAGGTGATGGAAAAGAGGCTTGAGGCATCAGGCAAGTGCCAAATGAAGGCCCATTTACTGGGTGGTCAGCCGGGTAACTAAAACACACACACAGTCGACTTAACAGGTGCTCTGTACACGTCTATCCATCCTTAAGAGTCACATGTAAATCGATCAAATAGAAACGCATCCTCTTGGAAAAAAAAAGAAAGAACTTAACAGTTCTAAGTGGATTAGAGAGAGAGAGAGAGAGAGAGAGAGAGAGAGAGAGAGAGAGAGAGAGAGAGAGAGAGAGAGAGAGAGAGAGGCTTTATTATTGATCTTTCAGAAATAGAGGTGTCGTACACAATGACGAGAAGAAAGTCTTCCAGACTAATTAGGGGCGTGTTTCGTCATGGGTAGTTGGGAACTGCTACAGTTAGTTACGTGCTGTGGAACACGATTTGCAAACACCTGATTACGACCACAATGGTGTGTGTGTGTGTGTGTGTGTGTGTGTGTGTGTGTGTGTGTGTTGTGTGTCGTGTGTGCTCTGCTGGCGCTGGGGTGAATGTGTTTGTGTATGGACGGGCGGATACACTTGGCATAAGAATGTTTGTTGAATGAATTTCCCTCGTTCCTCCTTTTTACTATGATAATCGTAGGAAATCGTGATAGAGGAGATGCTTGTGGTAGCTGGGGTAACTGTGGATGAACATTTTGTTCACATTCATAGTGGCACAGTGCTGGACAGACATATATATTGATGCTTATATGAATACGCACATGTGCACCTGGCTTAGGCTGGTGTGTGTGTGTGTGTGTGTGTGTGTGTGTGTGTGTGTGTGTGTGTGTAAGCACGTAGGAGTAAAGACATGGTACATAATACAGAGTTAAGAGACGGGGCAACACGAGTGTAAAACTCTCTCTCCGTAACACACAAATAGTTACCACACACACACACACACACACACACACACACACACACATGTCAAAGCTTAAACTACATGATATATATATATATATATATATATATATATATATATATATATATATATATATATATATATCAGATTGTCATGTCTTCGTTCTTATAAATGTTTTTTTCTTGATCATACAGAACTGTCCATTCCATTAATTACCCTTACTACCTTCACTGAAAAGCAGTTTTTTTTTCCCCCTCCTATGATGACCGCGAGATGTAAAAGGGAACCGTCATAAAGGTTTTAGGTGTAGGACTCTCACGCAGCACCTACGGCATGGGGGCCTGGGGGACGACGGTAGAAAGTATAGGAGTTAAGAATGGGTTAGGCGAAGTGGTGGGTGAGGAAGAGAGTTAAGGCAAGGTGGCTGTGATGGCATGAGGTAAGGGGAAGGAAGGACTCGTGCATGAAGGAGCCACAGGGTATGTTATAGCCTCCGATGTTATCAAAACACCTGTATTGTGTCTGGTTGTCTTATCTTCCTTATCGTGGAACGTCCAGCTGGTATGCTGAATGAGCTTCTGTGTCATGATAACCCGGTGTTCCGTGTTCCTTACTGGCTGGTGCACTGAATGAGCTTTTGTGTTCTGAAGACCCTAGTGTTCCGTGTTCCTTACTGGCTGGTGCACTGAATGAGCTTCTGTGTCCTGAAGACCCATCTGTTCCGTGTTCCCTCCTCGCCAGTGTCTGCCTGATGAGCTCTCGATACACAGGACTGTGCTGAGCACCACGCTGTGTACTGTGTATTGTGTACTATCCACTGATGAAGGAGAAAAAAAGGAGAGTATATAATGCCTCTGTGGCCACGAGTCGATGTGGCTTTAACATTCTCTTTTTCCACTTCTTTATTTCCAAGTTAATGATCTGCACAATTCGTGTCCTAATTTAGCTCTGCACTCGAGCTTAAGGCAGGGTAGTAACTAGTTTGTTAAGGAGGGAAACTGTAGGTTATATCACGAGCATACTAAATGAGGTATGACGTTAGTATCCTCGTATATTTACATGATACCATGGTGTATGTTAACCTCATACGCCCACATGATAGTGGCTCACTTCATGGTAGGCATCAGCAGTGTTCTCTGACCCCATCTTCCTTTTTGAAGAGAAAATGTAAAATGGATTCAGGATAACGAAAACGGATTTTCGTCTTCATGTCGAAGTAATGATTCTAGGACAGAAGACCCGATCGAAGCTGTTCATTAGAAGTGATATGAATTAGGAAGCGAGAGAGATAAAAGGGAGAAAGATAAAAGAAGTAAGATAACACAGGAGTTTTTGAAGAATTAGAAAATCTTTCAAAAATTAACAGATCATGAGTGTTACAGAAAACATATGAGAAGAATTTGAAAGAACTTAGCAGTAAAGAGACCCTTGTGTTGATGTGATTACTTACTTAGTTGTTCCTGAAAGCAGTAAACAGCTATCAAACAGTGGTCCAGCAAACAGTGGTTCAGCAAACATTGGTTCAGCAGACAGTGGTTAAGCAAATTAGTGGCTCAGCAAACATTGGTTCAGCAAACAGTGGTTAAGGAAACAGTGGCTCAACAAACAGTGGTTTAGCAGACAGTGGTTCAGCAAACAATGGTTAAGCAAACAGTGGTTCAGCAAACAATGGCTCATCAAACAGTGGCTCAGCAAACAGTGGCTCAGCAGACAGTGGCTCATCAAACAGTGGCTCATCAAACAGTGGTTCCGCAAACAGTGGTTCAGTAGTTGGGTTAATATGAGTCCAACACATATGAATGTAATTTTGGTAATGGAATTCTGTACACTGAACTCCATCTTCAATAAGTCAGGAATTTCAGCCTCCAGCTGTGCTGAATTGGTCAACCACATTCATGTAGGAAAGATTATTTATCAGTAAACGCATTTATAGTACTTAAACCCTGGAGCAAGGCGTTACGACCCTTGAGCACGACGGTACGATCCTTGAGCACGATAGTGCAACCTTTGGACACGACGGTATGACCCATGAACACGACGGTACGATCCTTAAGTACAACAGTACGACCTTCGAAGACGACGGTACGACCCTTGAGCAAGACAGTAACACCTTTGAACAGGACGGTACGACCCTTGAGCAAGACAGTACGATCTTTGAACACGACGGTACGACCCATAAGACAGTACGACCCTTGAGCACGACGGTACGACCCTTGAGCACGATTATACGACCCTTGAGCACGACGGTACGACCCTTGAGCACGACGGCACGACCCTTGAGCACGAGGGTGTGTTGTTTAGTTATAACGGTGTGACATCAGACCCAACCCTTAATGAGCGGGTCGGTGTCGAGGAACATCATACCCCAGGGTCGTAAGTCGTGCTCTAGGGACGTGCCGTCGTGTTCCAAGAAGGTTCACGATACACCGAGGTAATATGACGCCGAAGAACTCAACCTTCGTTTTCTATCAGTCGTGGCGGCGGCTGTGATCCAATTAGCCATAAACATTGGCGGATCATTTCGTCACCCATTCCCTCCCGAGGGTGAGAGAGCGTGTGTGTAAGGTATACCCAAGGGAACCGAAGATGATGTCTCTCTCTCTCTCTCTCTCTCTCTCTCTCTCTCTCTCTCTCTCTCTCTCTCTCTCTCTCTCTCTCTCTCTCTCTCTCTCTCTCATATCACCTGCATCGTAACTCGACCGGGTTATCCCGTATACTACAAGAACCACCACCCTGAGTCTGCGGGAGGCGTTGCGTTGTGGTTCCTCCAAGATAACCCGAATCGCCTAATTGTGCGGGGGGAGGGAGGGAGGCCGATCTGATAAAACCCTCCCCCGTTTAACGACATGGTGAAGGGACTTATCACCTCATTCACGGCAGATAGAAGAAGGTCGAATTCTCCTCTCCCTCCTCTCTCTCTCTCTCTCTCTCTCTCTCTCTCTCTCTCTCTCTCTCTCTCTCTCTCTCTCTCTCTCTCTCTGCTTCTTTTCTGATAGAATGGAATTTCCTCCCCTCCTTCCTCCTCCTCCTCCTCCAAGACCGCAGAATAGAATTCCAGGAGGTGTACCTAATCCAAACCCCTCCTGTTCCATGACAGATCGCATCCTGGAAACACCATTTACCTTATGACATCCACGATTTTATTCACCTTTCCCCACATGAAATGTAGAACTAATTTGGAGATATTAAACACCAGTCTCCCGCCTCGTCTCCATCACCATTCGAGAATCTATTTCATTAATGATAATTGGAGACCTTATCTCGGCATGGCATGCAACACCTCTGGCTCGATAGCAACGGTAACAACGGGGGCAGAAAATAATATCTGCTGTTACGACAGAAACTGAATTGCTAATAAGAGTAACAGCAACGGAGCGGCAACAGCAGCAGGGGCTACAGCATCAGCAGGAAGGGATACAACAACGGCAGCAGGGGTTAGAGCAACAGTAGCAGCAACGGCAGGGGCTACAGCAACGGTAACAGCAAGGGCGACAGCAGGAACAACCACAGCGGGGGCTAAAGCGACAGCAACAGATGTGGCTACAGCAGCAAGCAGGGGCTACAGCAACAGTGGCAGAGGGTTACAGCAGCAGCAGCATCACTATCAACGGAAGCTACGGGAGCAGCATGATCGCCACGTTCGCCTTCACACGGGCGCGCACCGCCCGTGGGTCGGACCCCGTGGGTCATGACTGGTCCGTATGACGCCTGCCAGCGCATCATGGACGAGAGACCGTGCGAGCGTCGTAGTACAAGTGATGCTTAGATGGGAGTCGTGATCTCAATCGCTGGCGTCATGCGAGTGTTATGCACTGGTAAACCTTGGGGAGGAGGAGGGGAGAAGGAGCTGGGGAGCGAACCGGATTAAGATGGAGAGAGAGAGAGAGAGAGAGAGAGAGAGAGAGAGAGAGAGAGAGAGAGAGAGAGAGAGAGTGTGTGTGTGTGTGTGTGTGTGTGTGTGTGTGTGTGTCTCATGAGGAGGGGAGGCACGGTGGGGGATGGTCTGGAACAGGTGTGTCATGAGTGCGAGAGAAAGAGAATGTGAGATGAGGAAGCACTCACTCTGGAGGCAGGCGTGTGGTGGGCGGGGAAAGAAGAGAAAGAGAATGGTTTGGTTTGGGGGACGTGGTTGAGGAAGACAGAATGGAGGTAAGATTAGTGGTCTATGCAGGAGGAAGGAGGAGGAAGGGATGGACTGAATGTAGGTGAGTAGTGCTAGGCTGGGCTGGGGGCTGGGATGGTCTCTGGACAGGTTAGTGGAAAGAGAAAGAGAGGAATAATGTAACAAAAACTGATTAAGGTCCAGACCTTACCCAAGGGTCGCACCGTCATTCCCAAAGGTCGCACCGTCGCTCCCAAGAGTATGACTGAAAAACACTGGTCATTATGAAGATCCTCAACAGACAGGATCCAGCTGTTGCTTTCCCCTCTCCTCTACTGGCGCAACCCTCGCATGACTGGTTGTAAGGCTGTGTGATACACAACATGGAAATACTCAAGGAGTGTTTGGAGGTCAGTCCACGATAATAGGGCACAGAAGGTACAACTGCTACTTCGAGGTCCATCCAGCGTGTTATGTATAAGAATTCTTCCTTCGTATTCCCTCATACTTACGTAGGAAGAATTCTTATATGTAACGCGCTAGAAGTAACGGTTGTACCTTCTGTGTGGACCTACATAGAAGTAACAGATGTACCTTCTGTGCCTATTATCGTGTATTTTTTTGTGTGTGAAATAGGCATTTTTCTTCGTACTTATCCATAGATCTTGGAGGGCTTGCCCTTGTGGCTCGTCCGTCCGTCCCTTCCTCTGGTCACACGCCACCAGTAACTTGGGTCGTAGATATTCCATGCGAACACGTAATTGCCAGGAGGTCAGGTTAAAGCAATGAAGTCCATTAATCTTACGGTTAGTGCGATGACCTGAATGACGATAACTTAAGTACTTTAAGACCAGCCCTTAAAAAAAAAAAATAAGGAACCCCAGCTGGGCTTAATGAAGACACTAGAGAGGGCCAATAGACTCTAACTACCAGTTAAGAGTAATGGACGAGCCACAAGTGCAACTACTGTATTCTTTCTTCCCTCTACTGTAATTTGCTAATGATATTCATCCCGGGCCCGCTACATGTACGCAACCCAGACGTCAGTATACAGGTATTAATTTATTGTATGTTCGTCAGGTAATTATAGTTAATTACGGGTCAGTGGGGTCACCTGTGAGACTTTCAAGCTCTATTACCCCACAAGTATTCGGCCTGGTGAGACACCAGGCTATTTGTAGAGTCCTGAGGCATAGAGTCTTTCCATTCGAATATTATAGAGTCTGTCCATTCGAATATTATAGAGTCTTTCCATTCGAATATTATAGAGTCTTTCCATTCGAATATTATAGAGTCTTTCCATTCGAATATTATAGTCTTTACATTCGAATATTATTGTCTTTACATTCGAATATCATAGCCGTCTTGATGAAATCGAGAAATCAGCATTTCTTTTGCCTTTTTGATGTTTACAGACACCTTATAATCTACATGAAGTTCCAGGCCAGTTTCTATATTTCCAGAACTCACCCCCAAAAAAGACTTGATTTGACGTAGAGTTTAGTTTCTATAGCCTTTCTATGCCATGTGAAGCTTAGGCTTTCCTCATTACTCCAGACGCTGGGGATATATATTTTTTTAAGGCAACACCGACTACAAATTCTTTTCAGGATAGCATCTCATTAGAGCATATTAATGTTGTGCATTTAACCGTGAATATCCACTCACTCTCCCTACGACGATTGCAGTGCACCTCACGTTTCTGTAACGAAGTTATCTGCTGAAGGACAGTCATAAGGCACTAAATTCCTCATCAGTATATGTACGTGGAGACATAAGGCCAGAATAGATGGCGTACACACGACTGTGTGTAACTGTATGACACCACGGACGAGGGATTTTGAGAAATGTCGAATGGTCTGGCCACACACTGGTGACTCTGTTCTCATGATATTGTAATACAATGATTGCTAGTGACATTTCCCGTCATTGGCCACAGTCAGTGTTTTAATGATTTCATCTTTTGATGCAAATAGCTCCCATAATTATTAGAAAATTCGTGTCTCACGCTTATCATCCCGACTGAGACAATACTCGAATCTTATTGATCATTTCGAAATTCATCGGTCACCCTTTCGGGAAGATACTTTTTTTTTTTTCACAGTGTGTACATACGAAAGCCAGAGAACAGACGACCTGATGGTTTAGAACGAGGTTTTTTTTTCGCTGGAGGACAGTAATAGTATCCCAAATTCTTGATTTATGCAGACAGAGGCACGACTGTTCGAACCACATCTGAATCATTCTTCGAACCGTATCCACCTCTGTTATCAACATCCAGACTTACCACATTATTCCCAGGGAGATAAGTGGCTGTTAATTATTCTTATCCGCATCATCATTATTACCGGCAGCAACACCTTCGTTATATTCGATATCGCCATCATCAATATCGTGGTCGTGGGCGAAATCTTCATCTTCACTATCATCTTCTTCCTTCGTATCCAAGTCCAGAGTCTAGAAAATTATAACTAGAGAGAGATAGGCAAGATCATCGTCTACACACACACACACACACACACACACACACACACGAGTACAGAGCTCCCTTACTGTAGTGTACACATAGGTAATTCCACACACGATTTAACTCTTTTTTTTTTTTAGTGTATCTCAGAACTAGCCAAGCTACCTCCACTGATGTAGGCGAACCTTATCATCGAACATTGGATTTCTAGTCTTTTTTTTTTTTTATGTCCAGTTTAAATCAGATTCTTAAAGTGGCTGTCACCGTTCACACACACACACACACACACACACACACACACACACAGGTACACGTCGAGGGTACCTTCAGGTAAGAGTACGAGGGGCTTGCCTACCTACCCCTTCGTCAGTAGAAGGGAAGGTGGTTAGTATTGTGTTTTATACGTACCCCTTCTTCATGCAGGAGGCGAAGTGGGTGGTGGTAGTACGGCTCGGGCCACAATCTGCAGTGTAAAGTACCTCACACTCGACTCCACCTGCCCCACCACACACACACACACACACACGACACACTCCTTCATTACCCGTAACAACTATAATCAAATAGTCTCGCATGCATTACTTACTCTTGGGGTAATGATGGTGATGATGATGATGCTGTCGTCTGAGAGGCTGTGGTCCTGAGGAATTGTGGAGTACTTGGATAAACTCATTACGGTCAATATTTATATCTCGTTTTTTATATTAGTTTCTTTCTTTTTAACTTTATGTTTTACGTTTTGATAAGAGAGTAGCTCCACAAGGCTGCACCCTGTTTTCTTTGAACGTTTTCAATAGCATGATTTGACCTTTGGAGACACAGTGACACGACCCTTGAACAGGACGATATGTGTTTTGGGTTTGTTTGTCCTCACCTGTGACTTAAGGGTCAGGTCAAAGGCCAAGCCATCAGGGTCGTACTGTCGTGGGTCGTACCGTTGTACTAAAGGATTTAACCTCGTTTTCTGTTCTCTAATTTTCTAATGTATTCTGCTCCTTTTTAAGCATAGTCCTCTATTAATGACCTCATTAGTTTCCAGTAGTGGTTTTGATTTCCTTTCCCTTTACCTTTTTAGTTTCTGTTACGCGCTAATGTGTTCATTAATCGCATGTCCGTAATTTTCGGATCCACATGCCATCTAATTACATGGCCTCCAGTTTAATTTTAATTACTGTTATTATGCAAATGAAGTTCAGCTATTTTTCCCATTATGCTTTTGCCTTCTCATTCTAATTTGCCTTGATATTCTAAACCGTCTTAGGTGTTCCACTTTCCTGTCAGTCTTTACATTTCTGTGTCTATTTCTTACAATTTCATTACCATTTATGCATATTTAAACTTTTACGTCTCTTTATTGCCTTTTCTCATATTCCCCCATTTTCTTTGCTACCATTTACCATATCTTTTATGAGCCATCTTGTGTCCGCTCGGGGTTTAAGGCTAGGACATGAGAGAACCACTTGAGGATATCTTAAGAGTTGCTTCGAAGCGATTCGGATCTTTGTCCTGATCGTGTGTACAGTTCCGTCGAAGGTATTCGATACATTGTCTCGATACTGTGTTGAAAACATGTTCTTGAGGACTTCGTAGAATCGAATCTATTCGAAGTAATGTGGTATTGCGTTAAAACTTCTCCTTGCGTGCTTGGCTTCTTTCTGTGTATCCTGTGTTGCGATACATGTGTCTGATTCATTGCATGTTTCAGAGCTAACGGTTCCCTGGTAGTGACTGATCTCAGGTACCAGAACGATTCCGTTGAATGAATGATTAACCCTCCACAGAAAAAAAAAGAAAAGAATCCCCGGTGAATGACCCAAAAAGAACCTTTCAATGAATCATCTCATGGATTCAATGAATTTGGCAACAGAACCCTTCAGCCATCGAGCCTAAGGCTACAGAACCCTTCAGCCATCGAGCCCAAGGCTGCAGATCCCTTCAGCCATCGAGCCTAAGGCTACAGATCCCTTCAGCCATCGAGCCTAAGGCCACAGATCCCTTCAGCCATCGAGCCTAAGGCTGCAGAACCCTTCAGCCATCGAGCCTAAGGCTACAGATCCCTTCAGCCATCGAGCCTAAGGCTGCAGATCCCTTCAGCCATCGAGCCCAAGGCTACAGATCCCTTCAGTCATCGAGCCTAAGGCTGCAGATCCCTTCAGTCATCGAGCCCAAGGCTGCAGATCCCTTCAGTCATCGAGCCCAAGGCTACAGATCCCTTCAGCCATCGAGCCTAAGGCTGCAGATCCCTTCAGCCATCGAGCCCAAGGCTGCAGATCCCTTCAGCCATCGAGCCCAAGGCTACAGATCCCTTCAGTCATCGAGCCCAAGGCTACAGATCCCTTCAGTCATCGAGCCTAAGGCTACAGATCCCTTCAGCCATCGAGCCTAAGGCTACAGATATCCCTTCAGCCATCGAGCCTAAGGCTACAGATCCCTTCAGCCATCGAGCCTAAGGCTACAGATCCCTTCAGCCATCGAGCCTAAGGCCACAGATCCCTTCAGCCATCGAGCCTAAGGCTACAGATCCCTTCAGCCATCGAGCCCAAGGCTGCAGATCCCTTCAGCCATCGAGCCTAAGGCTACAGATCCCTTCAGCCATCGAGCCTAAGACTGCAGATCCCTTCAGTCATTGACCTGAGGCTCCAGAAACCCCTTCAACCACAGACCTCAAACAGCAACACTTCTTAAGATTCATTCAGTCCAACACGAAACCTCCCAACCGTAATGTTCTTACTCCAGGAAAAAATAGTGAACCAGAACCTTTGCCCTCTCCTCTCCTCGCCACAGTGTCCTCTCTCTCTCTCTCTCTCTCTCTCTCTCTCTCTCTCTCTCTCTCTCTCTGCTCAGGTAGTCAGTTCATGTCTGGGGGCAGTGAGGTGACGTGTGGGGCAGGGTGGAGGGAGGGAGGGAAGGGGAAGGTGATGGGGCGAGGAGGGGCGGTGGCGGGGGAGAGAGGGGAAAGTTGGGGTGAGGTGGGGGGGGGGGGGTTGTCGTTGGCGTGAGGTTGTGGAGTTCGTCGGGGGCTCGAAATTATAGCCTTTTCTGCCGCTTCTCATTTTCTAGTTTTCGTAACCTGACGGAGGAAATTCTTCGGCGTTTCATTCATGACACGGGGTGTTGGTGGTGATGGTTTCATGCCTGCTCCAGTTGAGGTTTTAGATTCTGGATTGGAAAAAAGAAAAAAGAAAAAAAGAGACTCGATCGTGCTACTCAGAATGTTTGTATTATGATGATTATCATCATCATCGCTTGGATTATTAGTTTTATCTCCGTAATAACTTTTCGTAGTAATTTGGAAGAGATGTTGTTTCACTGTAAAGGTACGGTGAGGTGGGAACACATGAAATGTTTGCATGGGGTCAGGTGAGGTTAGGCAACACTGCCTGGGGTCAGGTGAGGTTAGGCAACACTGCCTGGGGTCAGGTGAGGTTAAGCAGCACTACGTCAGGTCAGGTGAGGTTACGCAACACTACGTCAGGTGAGGTTAAGCAACACTACGTTAGGTTAGGTGAGGTTACGCAACACTTATTTCAGGTGAGGTGAGGTGAGAGTTTTCACGCAACGCTACAATGGGTCAGGTGAGATTAGCTGATGACGCCGTACAGGTTGTGTTACTTTAATTTGGTTAGGTGTTAAGTTAAACTTTCAACCGCGAAATTGTACAGCGAATCAGGAAACTCTTTGTCAGTGATCGCCAAGAAGTTTTATTTTCGAACGTGTGCTCAACATCTGCGTTTATGTTTACCTTGAACTTTTTGCATGTGTGTGTGTGTGTGTGTGTGTGTGTGTGTGTGTGTGTGTGTGTGTGTGTGTGTATGGCAAATAAGGACGACACTCTACAGTCTCGCTAGAAATTATAAAAGAGTTATTAACTAAGTTCAGCAGTTTCCGTAGTAAGATAAAGAGGGCATAAAGATATTCATTTTCACTTGTAAACTAAAGGCAGACACAGAACTTTTGACAAAATACCAGCAATAAATTCTCTTATCTTTATTTGAAATTCATTACCTGTTTAGATTAAAAAAAATGACTTGAATTTTGGCAGTGTGGGTGAATCATTTCGTCGACAGGTCTTTCAAAAACACTCATGTTTTCTCACTGAATCACAGTCATTCTTCGTATAAAAAAAAAGGAAAAAAAAATTGTCGTGAACTCAACTTACTCGAAAAGTAAGTTCGGAACACATAAGTTGGATCCAGACACCATTTGCTTTTATCAGACTCTCGCCGGAGTTACAGTGTTATTAATTTGATGTCAACTTTGGCAGTGGTGTTCGAAATATGTAAACCTGGATATTGGTATTCAGTCGACGTAATAAAACTGGACATTAGTATTCAATTGACGTAAACCTGGATATCATCAGAGTCATGTAATACTCGACACCACTGTTAGAGAAATGTAACTTTGGGCAGTGTGGCCGAACTGGGTAAACCTGGAGAGCATTATTCATTAAGCATAAAGCTGGACGTGAGGTAAACCATGACGTTACTGCTCGAGAGATGTAAGCCTGTATACTTGTGCTCGTGTGGTGTGAACCTGGAAGTTACTGTTCGAGAGATGTAAACCTGTATACTTGTGCTCGTGTGGTGTGAACCTGGACGTTGCTGTTCGAGAGATGTAAACGTGTACGCTAGTGCTCTTGTGATGTAAACCATCACGCTACTGTTCGAGAGATGTAAACCTGTACACTAGTGTTCGTATGGTGTAAACCTGGACCTTGAGGAACTTGTGATGAGACGGTCTGTCAAGAGTTCATTTAATCATATGGTAAAAATGCGACGTATATCTTGATGGGTTGCAACCAGCACACTCAACGTATCTGGCTGGTAAAAATAATGATGAACCGGTTTACAGATCATGAAGGCATTTTTATAATGCTATAGTTTTCTTTACATATAAGCTGTGGAGAGAATTACTCTGCATGACCAAGTTATTTTGATTCATTTATATATCTTGCTTGTAGAAGCTAACCTTGTAACATGATGAGGTATAATTCCATGATTATTTTCATGGAACTAAAATCTTTCCTGACTAATTTACGAACATTGGTTGATAACATCACACACTTGAGTTTTTGGGTTAGATCCACTTCCCGTTGATTTTACGAGAGCAGCAAGAGCCTCGGGAAGATCTCTCTCTCTTTCTCTCTCTCTCTCTCTCTCTCTCTCTCTCTCTCTCTCTCTCTCTCTGATGATGATAGAACACGATCATTCGTAGAATGTTTCATTGGTGTCGCAAGTTCCTTTGTGTTTCATGGACGTCGGTGAGAAAATGATATTTGACATGCTTTCTATATATTTTTTTCTTCCTTCATTCAACGACTTAATCTGTTTCTTAAAACGGACTTAAGACGGGGCTAAAGACGGGTTTTAAGTAATAGCTCCGTGTATGTGTGTGTGTGTGTGTGTGTGTGTGTGTGTGTGTGTGTGTGTGTGTGTGTGTGTGTGTATTCATGCTTTGGGTCATTTGCGTCTAATTTCTCCTTTCGTCAGGCGTTGCACCACCATCGCTCCGAGATCCCAGTGCGGTGGAGACCTCGAGAACGTCTTCTTTCAAGGCGTCGTTGTCTCGACGTGCTCGCTGGCCTGAAGTTAGGATATAGGTAAGGTGTATTGTAGTTCTCGGCCACTATAGACGCATCCCAGAAGGCGGTTCTTACAGACGAGACCCAGTTCTGGGACGGGGAGACGAGACCCAGTCTTGGGATCGGGAAACGAGACCCAGTCTTGGGATAGGGAGAGGCGGCCAAGTGCGTCGTTGTCTCGACGTGCTCGCTGGCCTGAAGTTAGGATATAGGTAAGGTGTATTGTAGTTCTCGGCCACTATAGACGCATCCCAGAAGGCGGTTCTTACAGACGAGACCCAGTTCTGGGACGGGGAGACGAGACCCAGTCTTGGGATCGGGAAACGAGACCCAGTCTTGGGATAGGGAGAGGCGGCCAAGTGCGTGGACTGGGCAGAGACGCCCTAGTTTCCCCCGCCCTGAGGGTAATGGTGAAGGAGTGGCAGGGGGTGGAAACCTGGGTAGGGCGTGACGTCAGACGCTGGTCCACAGTACCTGACCTCGTAGTGGTGAAGGCTGCTGCTGCTGCCACCGATAATAGATATGACTTTCTTGGTATTTCCGACAGAAGCTGGTTTCATCAGCTCTCTAGGTGGTTAGGTCGCATAAAAAAAGAAATAAATGTATGAAATCATTCAAACAAGAAGAAGAAAGAGAAAAGAAGAAGGATGATGATGAAGATGAGGAGGAGGAGGAGGAGAAGAAGAAGAAGAAGAAGAAGAAGAAGAAGAAGAAGAAGAAGAAGAAGAAGACTTTGGACATGATAACATTGCTATACCCGTTGGTCAAACCGTTTCAGAGATGCAGAAA
The DNA here is from genome assembly GCF_036320965.1 of Panulirus ornatus. NCBI lineage: Eukaryota > Metazoa > Arthropoda > Malacostraca > Decapoda > Palinuridae > Panulirus > Panulirus ornatus. The sequence continues at coordinate 10,675,811 of NC_092265.1, read as the reverse complement.
AGAAAGAGAATTTATAAATAAGTCCAAAATCTTTATTCCTTCCTTGCGTTTTCGCACCATCAAGGACCCATCCTAAGCCCTGTGACGTAGCATCAAAAGGAAGAGTGTCGTAGGCCTTAGACTTAAAAAGGAGATAACAAATGCCCTTTAGAATAGGATTCGATTCCTCACTTAAACAAAGGAACATCGCGTCAGCCTGGATCATGAGACAGCGCCACCGTCCAGGTTATATAAAGGCCACACACTCAAGAAAGACATGGAGGTGGTCTGTGAGGCAGAGATCGTCATGATAATCTCATGATCTTAATTATTTTCTTCCTTGAAAGTAATTAAAAAAAGATGAAGACAACAAGAGCCACGAACGCCTTGTCATCCCGTTGTAAAACAGGGCGAATAGATAAATCATTAGCAAGAGCGAGAGACATATATACTGCACAGGAGACTCTGGCCTCTAATGCTATAGTGATATATGATTATTTTGTTTTTTACCTCCTTCTAAGATCCTGCTAAGCTAAGTTGAAGGCCGAGGGTCGAAGGTAGGTGGTTAAGGATGGTGATTTTTTTTGGATGGGAGATAGATTGACAGGATAGGGTAATGGTGGTGTATAGGGAGACGAAGGGAATAGCAGGTGAGATAGAGGGAACTGCAGAAACAATGAACGAGAGGAAATGAAGAGAGAGAGAGAGAGAGAGAGAGAGAGAGAGAGAGAGAGAGAGAGAGAGAGAGAGAGAGAGAGAGAGAGAGAGGACTTTGGAGAATAGGATGGAAGGAAAGACAACCACAGAAGGATTTTCCAAATACAGTGACCAACAAGAGTGAAGGATAGGAAATAAGATCACCGTATGTGGTAGAGAGGAGAAAAACAATGAATAAGGGTTAAAAAAGGGGAGAAGAATACAAGGAAAAGAACAACGCAGAAGAAGAATAACTTTGGAAATACGTCATGAAGCTGAATTAAAGACTAGAAAAAGAAAATATGGAGCATAGAATTAGCAAGAAAGTAGGAAACATAGAACCATCAACTTAAATTGAGAAAGAGTATTCGGTAAGCCTGTACGTAAAGTGAGTTGATAAAAGAAAATATAACCAAATGTGAAGCATGAATGCGATTACAGTAAATGTATATATTTTAAAAAAAGTAAAGACATGAATTTAGAGCGAGGCTGGTTAACACGCAACCCCACACCACACCACCCCACACGACTCCACACTACACCACACCACCCCACACGACTCCACACTACACCACACCACCCCACACGACTCCACACTACACCACACCACCCCACACGACTCCACACTACACCACACCACCCCACATGACTCCACACTACACCACACCACCCCACATGACTCCACACTACACCACACCACCCCACACGACTCCACACTACACCACACCACCCCACACGACTCCACACTACACCACACCACCCCACACCACACCACAGCGGACACAACACAACACAACACAACACAACACCACACCACACCACACCACACCACACCACACCACCCCACACGACTCCACACTACACCACACCACCCCACACGACTCCACACTACACCACACCACACCACACGACTCCACACTACACCACACCACACCACAACACAACACACCACCTCACACGACCCCACACCACACCACACCACACCACACCACACCACACCATACGGATATCGGTAGACTTACGTTAACGAGACGTTTGGTAGAAAATGGAAGGAGAAGGCGTAGTGGAATGCTAGATGGAATGGAAGAGAGAGAGAGAGAGAGAGAGAGAGAGAGAGAGAGAGAGAGAGAGAGAGAGAGTCTCATCACTGTGGCCAAGAAAAAATGAAATTACGATCCTCATGAAACACTTGCGACAACTTGGCAATGCTTGGTTGCTTCTTGATAATTTGGTTAACAAGCTCGGCACGTTTCATTATCCCCTCATTATCACCAAGGTGGTAGCTTCGAGCTTGCTCTCTATAAGCTGATGTAATCACCAAGCTGACACTCTCTCTCTCTTTCCCTTGATTATCAACAAGCTGGCTCACTATCCCTTGATTATCTGTAAAGCTAAAGACATTATCTTAGACGCATTATTACCTGCGTGTTCCTCATAGTCATGACTATCCCATGGTGTTAAAGAAAATCCCATATCTATTATATTTCACAACATATTATCTTGTATTATTTCGGTAGATTTTTTTTTCTTTTTCTCTCCCGCTCCTCGATTTCTTCACCTCACGGCCCCCATTTTCTATCATGATTGTCTCCTTCGTTTGTCTAACACGAGCGAGTCTCCGTGGGGTCCCGAGGCGACTGTTAGGATCAAAGGATGTGATCATATGAAGGAGAATGGGTTCATAAGGTTCGGTAGTGACGTGTGTGGTGTTGAATTGCCGAACTCCCTTCGTTTGTATCCCACGTACTTTCTTATGTCAGCTTGCGTTCGCCTTTTGTTTTCTGATATTCCATTTTGTTTTATGTTGGTCTTTCTTCTCTTATATCTTCCTGTCTTTGTATTGGTCTTCTTCGTAGGTGTACATAAGTATATGTGCATTCACATATCTGCACATAGGAATATATGTATATGTTTGTATTGTCGTGTGCATATATACAGGAGATTTATTCTAGTCCATAATTATTCTAGGATAGATTTCTGGTATTACCAAGATCTCTCGAAAGGTTCCTTCAGCTCACTGCTGTGCTGCTTCCAGTAGCAGGGAAATGTGGACTCCTTCAGCGTGGGAAGTTCTTTGTCGAGCCTATACCCCCCAGTCATACCGCCTCTCCAAAGGTGACTTTTCACTCGCGGTGTAACCTCGAATAAGCGAAATCCTTTGACATTTACATACAGACAACATATGCAGATACACTTGTGTATGTTTCAACATACTCGCATCTATATATACCTACATGCATGCATGTATGCATGACCGGTATCCATCTGTATGAGCATGCATGCATACACACTCACTGACTGTGAGTCACCACGGGCCCGCGCATAGCCGGGCATGCATGGGTTCGAAATCCTGGGAGCGGCAGTCGGCCAACATCCGAAACAGGTGTTCATCCCTCCCTCTTAGCTGGTCGATAGATGGGTATCTGGCTTAGGCTCAGCTGTGTGTGTGTGTGTGTGTGTGTGTGTGTGTGTGTGTGTGTAGGATTAAGGACACGGTGCATATATACAGGTTAAAAGACGGGGCATCACATGTGTAGAAATCTCCCTTCGTGAAATACAAACACTAATCACAGATAATAATTACACACACACGCACACACACACACACACACACATATATATATATATATATATATATATATATATATATATATATATATATATATATATATATATATACATTACATACGTAATTGCTTTAAGTAATTTAATGCTAGAAATATAAAGCCGAACACAGGCAGACAGACGAGCAAGCATGGACCATGATCATGCAATACGTCAGTCTCCATGAACAACCCAAGAATCACTTTCACCCACTGAGGTATGTATGGCAGTTCGCACCTCAGTTAGCCTAAAGCATCTTTGGTAAGTAGGACCGACCCGGCGCATGCGCTCCTCCGTACGTCTGTGCTCAGGAAATGCCGATGTGTGCTTCCACGTTCATGGGGGTTAAGGTGGGGAGCGAGAGGAGAGATGGTGAAATATATAATGAGGCTTGTTAGGTTAGGTTCCATTACGTGTGTTGGTCCGTTACTGTACTCCAGACAAGGGCGAATGGTTAGGGGGTAATTCGACATATATATATATATATATATATATATATATATATATATATATATATATATATATATATATATATATATATATATATAAACCCTTCGGAAGACTTGAGCAGCGAAATTGGTGTCGGGTAGTGAGCGGACACCCCATCCATCTTGAAACAAATCGTTGGTCGAAAATATTTAGACGAACCTCACGAGGGATCTTGACAGAGTTGACGTGTACTGTGGTTGGTTATATTTGGTCCGTTGACGTCACATTACTTACGTCATAGAGAGAGACAGCCTATCGGAAGGCATCAGGCAGCAGCAAGCAAGTGTGTCGTTATGCATAGCAAGTAGACTTGCAGAGGTTTACGAGAGTTTTTTACGGTCCACGAGAGTAGTGCAGAGCGCTTCCCTGAACCCCAAGATTGTCTGGGGGGTAAAATACTTTTGTTACATCATATGCAAATGAAGTTCTTCATCCAAGACTCTTTTTTTTTCCTTTTTTTTCCTTCAGTCTCCTTTAATTAAGCCAGCAAAATCAGGGACTCTCCCTGCCAGCACCACTCCCCGGGAGGGGGCTGATGATGAAGTCATTTCACCCATACTCAACGAAGTTAATGGTCCAGCGAGGATGATATGCTGTCCTTACGACAGATCTCGTCCTTGTCTCTACAACATCTCTTTATCCTGACTATACAACGGCCTTTATCCTGTCTCTATAGCACATCTTAACCCTGGCCTTACAGTGGCCTTTATCCTATCTCTACAGCACGTCTTCATCCTGGCCCAGTAATAGCCTTCATCTTGCTTCCTCAGCTACTCTTCATCCTGAGCCCAGCAACAGCCCTTTTGTCCTATCACCGGAACAGCCTCCAACCTCTTCTCGTCATTCTGTCCTCCCTCTCAGCACCTTCCGGCATCTGCTACCTACCCTTCTGTGTCGCCTGCGTTTATGCCGGACATAAATGGGGGGGGGATCGCTTCGTCCTTCTTCCCTCTTCTGGAGTCACTATTTATTTACCCTTGCCGCTCAGTCTTGATCCTAACTTTAAAAGTTTTAGACGAGATACTCGTGAGGCGTTGCGCACAGTTCATTCCCCAGTATCGAAGCTGAACGGCATTGGATCCATAACTCAAGTTTGGATTTTTGTGTCAGTTATAGATCCCTGATGAAAAAGAAAAAAAGAAAAACACGTTTGATTCCGAACTTAACCCTGCTCATGACGTGAGGAACATTGCGACTTTGGCCATGAAACATAAAACATATATTTTCTAAGATTTTCTATGCACTTTTTTCACCTATTCTTATTTCAGCGTCAGTAACTGCTGCACTGCAGGTGACATGCAGGTCCCAGCGTTTACGTTGAATACAAACACTAGTTATGACATTCTCAAAGGTTGCAGACACCTACAGGGAATCCTACCCAGTTTGCTAGATATGCCAACACTTTAACACTGACAGGTTCTGGAGTAATTGTTACCATCTCATGTTATTCGTAGGTTCCTCCACAGTCTTGCTGACTGTCTTCATTAATTCGTTAGTTTTCTCCTCTGTGCTGTACGTGTCGCTGTATTAGCCTGGTGTACAAGGAACAGTCATCTGTGGCGTTACAAGCAGGATTGTATATATGTAAGATATTCTGTAAGGTTGTTTATCCTATTACAGTCATGGTTTAATCAGTAGGTCGCCCACACCGAGTACAAATCGGGTTCTTATAATACCCTGGGTGTGTGTGTGTGTGTGTGTGTGTGTGTCTTTATTCGTGTCGGCGTCAAGCGTACGCGTCTAGATCTTCGTCAACATCCGCGTCGGCGTCCGCTTCTGCGTCCACGTACGTATCGAATCGACGGCATCCGTCTGTGTTGCGTTCACGTGCGTATGAACATCCGTGTCTTCGTCCGACTCTGCATGTGCAGCATTTTGACTCACTTTCCTCTCCTTTTTTTTCATCGTGTGAATTAGATTGTGACGGTATGTTCAGGATATGTTTATAAACCTTTGTGCAATTAGAAACCCTATTGACTTTAAACAACCAAAAGGACTTTATAGTCATCATTGACTTCTTTCTCTCTCTCTCTTCTCCTTCAAGAGCTAAGACCCTTTCCCTATCTGCTCTTTCTTCCAAGTGGCTAATCTTTCCATAGTTGTAATCCGTAAAACGTTTGCACTACTCCTCCTCCCCAGGCTGCTGTATGTAGTGCAAGGGAAGTAGAAGAATCTCGTGCATTCCTACTTGATTCGCCTTCAGTCAGCATTAATCGTCTACCACATGACGGCGGTGTAATTCCATGCAATTACATGACATCGTGGAGTATCAAGGAACGCCCGAACATCTCCATGGAAGGATCTTGAAGGTCAGAGTTACACATTGCCCTCACTTTAGTCATGGTATTAGCCAGATGTAGATCCTATCCTGAATACCAGATCGGAGTGTTAAGCAGGCTTGGATCCTCTGCAGAATCCCAGATGAGAGCGTTTTACAGAAGGCGCTGATCCGAGCTTACCTTCGTGAGGTGATGCTCATACGTTTATTTATTTCGTGAAAGAAGATAATCTGGACTTTAATGGCTTCTGGTTCACTCTATGAACTCCTACTTACCCTATCTCTCTCTCTCTCTCTCTCTCTCTCTCTCTCTCTCTCTCTCTCTCTCTCTCTCTCTCTCTCTCTCTCTCTATCTATCTATCTATCTATCTATCTATCTATCTATCTATATATATATGTATATATATATATATATATATATATATATATATATATATATATATATATATATATATATATATATATATATATATATGATGCAACTGCTTTTGGTTGCGTGTGGTTGTGTCTGCCTCGAACTCGGAGTGTGCCATCAGTTTCGTAAAGTTGTTATAATCAGTAAGGTCTCGGAGAGTCATTTCTGTAGACCTGACGTAAGAGAGAGAGAGAGAGAGAGAGAGAGAGAGAGAGAGAGAGAGAGAGAGAGAGAGAGAGAGGAGAGATATCTCTCGAGCATAGGTCTTGTTTTACTTAAGGGACTTCATGGGCACATTAACATTGGCTCGACACTGGTCTTAGGAAATTGCCCGAACACCTGCGAGACGTCTTGTGACAACCATCCACCTCTTCGAGTCGTCCCTGTCTTTGCCATACACGTCAAGTGGTGAGGAGATGTCTTAAATCGTATTCCAGATCCTCTTAATCATTCTAACTTCGGTAGATTTGACCTTGGAGAGCGAAAGGTCAAGGTGACCAGCTGGTCCATGTGAGAGGCAGTCATCGTGTCGACTCATCCTGTGATATTTACTATCAGGACCATTGCAGGCGTCGTTAAGGGAACGATGAGGATGTTTGAAGGAGGTACACTAGATCCTCCTCTGTTTACACTCATCATGACGTCATGGGTAGAGTGACATCATTGTTTAGACTATGTGGAAAATAAAGGGAATTAATCCTAGTCTCTCTCTCTCTCTCTCTCTCTCTCTCTCTCTCTCTCTCTCTCTCTCCCTCTCTCTCTCTCTCTCTCTCTCTCTCTCTCTCTCTCTCTCTCTCTCTCTCTCTCTCTCTCTCTCTCTCTCTGTACTCCCAACATCCATTTCTCTCTCTTCTCTTCGTTATTTCTTTCTCTCTTCACTAATTTCTTTCGTCAGTATATTCATTTGCCCATTACTCTTTCTTTTTTTTTTATTCTTCTCTGACTCATTATTTCTTTTTTCCTTTCTGTCTGTTTCTTTGTCTTTAATCATCTTTTTTTCATGTCTTTCTTCATACATCTCCCTTATCTCCACCTTCCCAGCCGTGATAATTTCTTTCCCTTTCTTCTCTTCCTTTATTCTTCTTCTTATCCTTTTTTTTCCGTACTCTCCTCACCCTTTCCCTTCCTCTATTCTCTTCGCCTTTCTCAATATATCTTGTCTCTCCTCTTTCCTTACTTCCTTTTCTTATCGTATTATCTTCTGAGAACACCTCATCCGATGACTCTGTTGCCAAGCGGATATGATCCCAGAAGAGGAGGAGGAGCCGTCATGGCGAACGAGGAAGAGACAAGTTGGTGATCCCCAGAAGAATTCAATTTGTCTTCAGTCTGCGTCTCATTGTTGACTGGTGTGTGCAGGACCTGCTGGTCAAATGGGGGCCATTGCTGCCACCAGAGAATTTCCTCCTGGATCCATTGTGCTCTATTCTGTTAGCAGGAAGGAACGAGTCTGTATGTTTCTTTAAAAAAATCATGCATCTGGGGATATATATATATATATATATATATATATATATATATATATATATATATATATATATATATATATATATATATATATATATATATAGTGACAGATACAGATGGTTTAGATTGATGAATAGATAGCCATTGGAATAGCTAGTAGATTATAACTGGAACAGAGGTGGAGTATTATGGTTCGATACAGATCCACGCTTAGACTGGAGCTTGTGCCCCTGGCTAATGCCGGGCTACTCCTTCCCATAGATTGTGTGTGGAGGCTAGCAACACGAGGATTGACCGTTATGATACCTCTCTCTTTCGTAGATCAACAAAGCTGTACAATTCTCCTCCTACTTTCGTTTTCCCTCTCTTTTGACAACCTCGATACTTTTGAATAGTCATATATACAGTTTTCCATCTCTTTTTACAACCTCGATACTTTTGAATAGTCAGATATACAGTTTTCCATCTCTTTTTACAAACTCGATGCCTTTGAATAGTCAGATATACAAACATATGTGTCAGATATGATCGATTTCATTCTCAGCGTATATTTTCTTTCGTCCAAAATAGGTCTTACTTAAAGCATGTTTCCATCCGTATCACATCTGTTACTTAACGTATGAAAGTACACCAGTTTGTGATGGTAGGGCATTATAAGGTATGTGCCATAATAGGATTCTATCCTTTATAAGAGGCTTTATCTAAAGGGTTAGGAATGGACGGACAAGGGGTTGGCAGGACAGCAAAATGAGATGGGAGAGATTCGGTGAGTGAGTTGTGCAAGTGTTCGGTGGGGATCCTTCGAGAGAATGATGCGTGGAGTATTAATTCTTATCTGGCCCCACTGGAGGCGCTTTGTTTGTAAGCGTGGAGGGATGAGTGCAGATACGCGTCTTATGCTATGAATAATCTCGGTGCGCAGATTGAATAATTGTGGGGCACTTCAGCCGAGTGGATGACTTCACTTATTCACACTGGATGAGGTTCAAGGTATTCTGAATGTTTTTTGATGCCGAATACACTTGATAAATCCTATTTTACGTGGTTGTAAATAATATGAGTATCTATATCTATTTATCTGTCTTTTTCTATCTATCTATCCATCTATCTATATGATTATCATCAGTATAGTAATAATTATCATTATTATTATTATTGATATTATTATTATAATCATTATTATTATTATTATCATCATCATTATCATTATTATGGGGTCTATCGTCTATATGGTTCCTCCACCTTCAAGGCCTCGCTCCACGAGGGAGCAGAGTAAGTTGGGCTCCTTTAGGGCAAGAAGGCCCTAGACTGTGCTGTACCCTTTGCGTCCTTTGACGTTCAAGATAACAGCCTTGTCGAAGATGACTCCTGGTTCGCTATAGTTACCACTTGCAGGCCATATATATATATATATATATATATATATATATATATATATATATATATATATATATATATATATATATGTATATATATATATATATATATATATATATATATATATATATATATATATATATATATATATATATATATATATCATAGCCCAACGAAGGGAGGTCCCTTTTAGCCATCTCTCTCTACATATTCCTGCGTCATCAGGCCAGACAGCAAGTATGTATGTATGTATGTATTCACTTCGCGTGAGTCTGTATAAAGGCGTATACGTGTTTCCCCCTAAGTAATCTGATGAAACGGTTACGTAAAATGGGCATAAGCTTCTTAGCTGTGTGTGTGTGTGTGTGTGTGTCTTAGCCGCGTTTGATGGTATGATTACTGGTGCCATGAGAGGAGAAGTCCATTAGCTTTGGGAAGCGAAGAGAAAGATCAAGATGACGCTGGGTGTTCGCGACAGATGGGAGGTTTGGCTCGATGTGCAGACGAGGATATGCTGTAAGGCTGTCCCTACTACTGGTGATGCCAGATTTATGTATATATATGTATATATATATATATATATATATATATATATATATATATATATATATATATATATATATATATATATATATTCCTCTGAGTCCAAGGGGTAATGAAACACGATAAGTTCCCAAGTGCACTTTCGTGTAATATTCACATCATCAGGGGAGATACAAGAAAGAAATATAACTGTCAGTTGATATACAACGAAGAGACGTAGCTAGGACGCCATTTGGTAAACAAGTGACTACCCGGATGTAGGTCGGATGTGTTCGAGTCTGGCAACAAGCGTATCATAAACATATTATGTAGACTAAGTAGATTGTTAGAATTTGTACATTGGATTAGACTTTATTGTTGTGGCAAAAAGGACAATTTACCGGAGCTAGAATTGAGGTGGATGATTTTCAGTGTGGTGGATCACATCTGTGGATCCTTTCGTGTCTCGTAGATCACACATCTGATGCCACATCCCCCGCAGCTTGGTGGATCGGATCTCATCATGGTCGTCTCTCTCTCAGCAAGGTGGATTCCCTCTCTCAGACTGATGGATAACAGTTGACCATAGTGGATCACCTCATTTCAGTGTGGTAGATGAAGTCTCGTTCTTTGTCATGTCACATTGGCGTAGGACATGTTATTCATTCTGGATCATATCACAATGTTGTGGATCATGTCCCTAAGTCTGGTGGATGATGTGTGTCTCAAAGGATATGTTGTGATGATTTAAGTTTCCGTGTTGGACACCATCATGTCTGGGAGTTAGATTGGGTCATGTCTAGACATTGGGTCATGTCTGGGTAGCAAATCATGTCTGTTTACAGTTTGCTCTATCCCATTTTATCAGGTTGTTTGATGCCAGTGAATTTCTCTTTTTTGTGTGTGAATCAGTCATTTCATTTTTATTGGATTGTCTTTCAGTATCTTCGCAGCTAATTTGATGATCATGTCTCGAGTATGTGGATTATGTTGGTGTGGTTAAGCATCTAGTGGCTCATTTTTCATTGTGGTGGACCCTTTTTTTGTGCTGTGGATCATGTCATTGAGGTGAAAAGGGTCATTGTAGTATACTGATCATGTCACTGCAATGGATCGAGTCTGTCTTATGAATCATGTCATTGTGGTGGATCATATGATTGTGCTGGATCGTATAATTGTGGTGGATCGTGTCTGTAGTGCTGGATTATATAATTGTGGTGGATCGTGTCTGTAGTGCTGGATTATATAATTGTGGTGGATCGTGTCTGTAGTGCTGGATTATATAATTGTGGTGGATCGTGTCTGTAGTGCTGGATTATATAATTGTGGTGGATCGTATTTATGATGCTGGATTATACATTTGTGGCGCATCATGTCTCTGTAGCGGATCATGTCACAGTAGTGGATCACGTCCGTAATTTCAGAACGTTTCATTGTATTGATTCATGTCTGTGTTTTGGATCATTTCATTTATTTGTATCAAGTATACAAGACCATGGATCTTATGTGTTACAGTGGATCATAGGCCAAGTACAGTGATCCGTGATTGTAGATCATGTCAATTCACTCCTTCCCATTCACGGATCATGGATCACAAGACCTGACTTGTGGATCACCTTTTGTGAGTGTGTGTGTGGGACCCCGTGTCTCAGACTGCACGTAAGTCGCAGAGAAGGACCAGGTTACATACAGTGAGATGCGTATCTGTGAGAATTGGTTGGTTCTGTAGACTCTCTCTCTCTCTCTCTCTCTCTCTCTCTCTCTCTCTCTCTCTCTCTCTCTCTCTCTCTCTCTCTCTGCACGTTAGCCTATCCTTTTAAAGGATGTATTACCTAGCCAGCTGTTTGCTGAACAGGTTAAATATATATCTTAATCCAATTACTCCTCAAGCATTTCTTTTTTTTTTTTTGATACATATTGCTTGGGATGCCGGAGCTATTGTGTGGGTCTAAGATTGCACAGGTATTGTATTGCTGATTGTAGTAATTTTGTATATAATGGGAGTGCTCTTTTTTCTTGCACATTCTCATAGTGATAAAGATAAATGTATAAATGGATGTATTTTCATTTTTGTATTGTAGTGGTGAAGTCGTTACAATTTCAGCAAGAGAAGGACTTTTGTGTCAGATAGACTGATACCATTTCATTGAACCGGTCATCATTATTTTGAGTGATAGACATTGATATAAGTTTAGGTTTGAGACTTGTATGATAATGACTGATGTGTCACTCACACACACACACACACACACACACACACACACACACCGCTGGTGATTCTCTGGATGGCTGGACAGTAAGTGAATCCTGTGTCTTGTATGATGCCTGGAGACTCCTGCAGTTTATAGCTTAATATTTTTTTTTTCTATTTCAATTAGTCGTAAATACTCAGGAGAACAATGCACTCCTGAGTAACTCATCCTTGCGTGGCAGGAGCTGGTGAACTGAAGGATATGGAGAGGCAGTTTGATGATATATATATATATATATATATATATATATATATATATATATATATATATATATATATATATATATATATATATATATATATACATATATATATATATATATATATATATATATATATATATATATATATATATATATATATATATATATATATATATAATCATTTCCTAGTTAACCAGATCATTGCAGGAGCAGCTCCAGTCAGGGTGTCCTTTTGGTTGATGAAGGAATATGAAACAAGCATTATAAAAAATAAACAAGTATTATTTTATTAGATTTTCGTACACCGAATGCAGAAATCAGCGATGGATGTGATCTAAACTATCGTACAATATTATTATGACACAGCAGCTCCTGATTGTGCTGTGAAACTTGAAGAAGCATAGGGGGCCGATATGGGTCGGGTCTTGGACATAGTGAGGGAGTAGTAGGGGGAATAAGTCCTGGCCAAGGTTAACATAGGTGGGATGGCTGTAGGGTGGAAGGAGGTTTGGGGGGAGATGAAGGAGACAGAGGGCTCTGTCAAGGGGGGATCACAGGGAGGGCGAAGGGAGAGGTTGGTTGGTCTAGGGAGACCAGGTGTTAAGAGTCCAGTCGAATGGGAATTAAGGTGAAGGGAAGAAGAGAAGGATTGTGGGTGGTTGTTATTAAGGAAGTGGGGGATTTTTTTTGGAAGGGTGAACGCTCGCGGCTATATTTATATATACAGCATACCAGATACTCCATTGGCATCGTGGCATGGGATACAAGGAGAAACATGCTCCACAATGAGAATGCTAGGGAGACACATGCTCCAACACTTGGAATGCTAGGCAGGCACATGCTCCACACTTGTAATACAAAGAGACACATGCTCAAAACTTGTAATACAAAGAGACACATGCTCAAACTTGTGATGCAAAGAAACACATGCTCCACACTTGTGATACAAAGAGACACATGCTCAACACTTGTAAAATACAAAGAGACACATGCTCCACACTTGTAATACAAAGAAACACATGCTCCACACTTGTGATACAAAGAAACATATGCTCAACACTTGTAAAATACAAAGAGACACATGCTTCACACCTGTAATACAAAGAGACACATGTTCACATCTTGTAATACAAAGAGACACATGTTCACAACTTGTAATACAAGGAAACACATGTTCCAAACCTGTAATACAAAGAGACACGTGCTCCACACTTGTAATACAGAGAGAGACATACTCCATACAGAAACACATGCTCCACACTTGGAGTATAGAGACACATGCTGCATACTTGGGAAAACAGAGATAGATACTCCACACTGGAAATGCAAGGGAGACACAACAGCCTCCACACTTGTGATAAAGAAACACGAAGCCACACACTTGTAATACTAGGTCGGCACCTGCTGCACCTGAATCGTGACATGGAATGGTAAGGAGGTTAAGAGTTGGTAACAGGGGCCGATGGGTCGGCCCTAAACACACACACTCGAGTATATACTACCTCGCAGTGGGTCACTCCCTCTTTACAAGACCCTTGTCTCAATCAGCACCAGTGGACCTACATTCCACTTCGAGTCCCAGGCGCATATGGCAATGGTTTTAAAACCCTCACATTATCTGAGTCGGGGAGTCTTGGGATGTGGGAGTGCTTGCTTCAGTGGTGGAATATCCGAATGTGAAAGAGCATTTGATTCTCCTGTTTGATTAAGATGACAGAGGGTGTTTCTGCCCTGGGTGTTTTTGTGCACAGTCTCCAAGAGGTTGGGGTTGGCAAATGTCATCAAAATAGCAGTGTTTGGTGGCAGTCTTTCCATACAACATATCTGCCTCTTTATAAAAGTCCAGAGGAAGTATAAAGTATCGAAGGGGGAGGAAAAAAAAGTATAAAAGAACAGACAGGATGATGTGGGAGGGAAAAATATAGACTAAACAAAAGAATTAAATCATAAATACTAATAATACAGCCGTGTTATAGACATCACTTTAACGATACGAGACACAGTTAAGTACAACAAATTGACATGCAGTAATAACCAAACAATTAACCTTGAAGTTCAAAGATATACAGACGAAAATGGGGCTTGGGGAGGGTGGATGCTGGGATTGGTTTGGGGAACGTGTGGGGGAGAAAAAGGGGGTTGAATGTGACAGACAAACAGACAAGGGTATTCAGTGGCAATAAGGTCGATCATCAGGTACCATAACGAGTAAGAGGCACCATCCTGCTGGGAGCTGAGGGCTAGCGTTAGCCACACCAACACAGTCACAACTAAAAAGGGGGTGGAGGGGAAGTGGGCGCGAACTAGTCCACTAGTGAGGACTCCAGTGACCAGCTAGTCCTGTTATGATGGCACTAATGGCTACTTGGCTCGTGAACCCGCTGCTGGAGGACACTTCCAAAAATTTTTTTCTTGGGTGGGATAGACAAATTACCGCTAGTGTCATAAACTAATGTTTTAGGAGTGGATTTTCGACTAGATTTACCTCCGATTGATATTGGCAATTAGGTTCTGATAAGTACATCATCATCATCATCAGGTTCATTACAATCACTGGAATCCTCTGACCTGGGTGACTGAAACACTCGTTTGATTAGAGTGGGTAAAAGAAAAAAGATTCTCTCTCTCTCTCTCTCTCTCTCTCTCTCTCTCTCTCTCTCTCTCTCTTTTATGCAAATATTTGATTATCTCTCCCCCTTCCACCACCCGCCCCTCCTCCTCCTTGTGATTAGTGTGGTGGCATGAGCATGTACACCAGTCCAGAGAGATAATACAAACGAGAGCCAAGAGTTGCATCACCTGGCTACGTGTGCTATTATACTCACACTTCAGTATAGTCATAAGTGTTCCACAATAAGTTACATCTAAGATATGGAAGAAGAAGAAAAAAAAGGGAAGGTGAATTCATAAAAAAGAAATCTTAATTATAATAGTTCTATTTTTGACAGTTTTAACTGCGATAAGTTCATGAGCATAATATACAAGCAATTATTAAACTGACATTAAGGACAGCAATTAATCTACACAATGTACAGGATTATTCTACTTACAATGCACTTCATTAAGGACTAGTATCACATATCGAGACCATAGGGATGTCAACTCTATGGCCAGAGTAGACAGATGCGAAATGGCCTAGACGTTGTAAACGAGGGCATAATTGTTATACGTTTTATCTTATATACAGTTAATGTGACGTAATTGTCTCGTCATATGTAGTTATTGTCTGTGTTATTGTAATTTCAAAACTAACATATTAACTTCCCCCAGTTAATATGCATTTATTGTCATGATTAACCGATAATTAAGGGAGGGGGGGAGACTTTGTCTAAAACGTATAGGCCACTCTCATCCGAATATGCTTCTTTTTTTTTTTTTTGAAAGTTTATATCCTTTCATGAAATGGAGCAATAGATTAATAATAAACTAATTCACTCACGAAAGTGCTTATTTTATGAACATATGTCGTGTGTAGCATATTTCTGGCCAGCGGGGACGAGAGGGGTGGGACACCCCCGGCTGTTTGTGGTTATCGAAGGGGCGTCTTACTCCCACTGTGGCAGGTCCTGGGGTGCGTGAGGACCGACGAGGTACACGTCGAAGCCCCTCTTCCCCAACCAGGCAGGGTCCCCAGCTCTAGAGAGCCGGCGTCAGCCATCCCGTCAAACACAAGGGGTGTAGTGATCGCCGAAGGTGTTGGCCTTTTGCTCTCTGACGCTGCCGTGGGTGAGTGTGAGGGAGGGACACCACTTTGAGATATGTGTAGGTACGGAAGGAACCTGAGCCGAGGGGTGCGTTCACGCTGCGCCTGAAGTGAGGGTACACCCAACGCTACACCCGAGGCTAAAGACCACTCAGGTTTGTACACAGCAGAGACCAGGTCCGTCCGTCCGTCCGTCCGTTCGTCCGTTCGCCCTCTTCTCAAGCGGATTCGTCGCCAGGGGATGGTACTTGACTGGAAGCGCTCGTGTCACACCGGGCCAACCGGATCACTTGGAGGTGACAGTGGCGCCCACATCCATCGGCTGTAAGGCTTACTTGGACTCGTCTCCAAATCTCATCACTCAGGGGCCTCCTCCTGTCAACACTTAATGAGGGGGGTGGCCACTTTCAACTAACAGCACTCACAATTTTTCTAGGTCCACTTACAAAAGTAGGCAAGAGAGAGAGAGAGAGAAGGGAAGTACTAAAAATTGGTACCGAGCCTTAACATGGCGATGTTTACAGGACGGGGCCCCTTTCCTCACTTTACAAAAGAGTTAGGACCATTTGTTTGTTGGCCCAATAACTGGTTCACACAGTCTGTTAGGCCCAGATGAGCACCTCCAGCCTCTCGGACGAGCGGCACAAGGACTGACACTGCCTCTTCACTCACTGGGTCTTTCCTGCCTCTTTACTGGTGCCTTCGTGCAGATGGCTCGCCGTCCCCGAAAACTATACACTCCGGTGGAGTCTACAGGGGAGGAGTTATGCAGGGCACACACACACACACACACATACACACACACAGACGCACACGCACCATATATATATATATATATATATATATATATATATATATATATATATATATATATATATATATATATATATATATATGTATATAATCATACAGTCCCTCAGAACTGTGACATGGATAAAAAGATATATCTGAAATACTTCTAAAAACTTACACGGAATGTCTGACTTCACATATCAAAGAATTCAAGCACCTTAAAAATTGATGTAAAATGTGCACCCGAACTCGAGTGTCTGGAAACAGCTAGGACGCCTCTAGTTACACACACACACAGACACACACAGACACACACACACACAATCTACTGTTGATCTACTTGCTTATCTATGGCTGGTAGGGTTAACCTAGAGCTTGGAGGAACACCCCCCCCCCCCCCCCATCGGCCCCTTAATTCTCGTCCTTGTCTCGCCCGCACCTGGCGGGCGCAGCGACGCGCACGCACGTGTGTTTTTTTTTTGCTCTCTCTTTTGTTAGGACCTTCCTGGATGAAGATACCCTGGGCGCCTCTTTCATCACACAATCGTCACTGTTCACCCGAGTGATAGAGACATCGAACGCGCTCCTTTCCTCTCTCTTCCACCCCTGTCGTCCTTGGCTTACGAAGCCTTATTATCATTCCCTTGGAGGAGAGAGTAATTAAAATGTCCCAGTTCGGAGGCTCTTTTAATTAACCCTCCTCCTCCTCCACCCCTTCCCACCACCCCCTCCCCCTCTCTTCATTAATACGACGTGTCATGAACGAGAGAGAGAACCAGACTCGTACGTAATTAGACTCTGGGTTGATGTGAGTGGAAGCGTCGCGTGCCTTGGCGACCCCTTGCCGTGACGCTGTATCAACGGTGGTGTCCCGTGGGTCCAACAGATGGCAACACTGTCCATTACCCTAATGAAAACGTAAACTTCCACGCCTCCTGGAAACTGTGGTGTGGAGGGGTGGGTGACGGGCGGGCAGGAGGGAGGGTTAGGTAGGTAGATGGGTTGCTGTTTGGAGCGCTCTCTGCGTGATGGTCTTTCCCAGACTGCGACATCGCAGCAAAACTGAACCTAAATACTAGTGTGTAGAAAGGTTGAGAATCGCTGTCTAACCTCAGAATATTATGGCATTCTGGACTAGTTTTCTCGTTTCAAAAATGGATTAAAAACATTTCCGTATTGTTGACTAACTTATATAGTCATCATCCATTAGCTTTGTACAAAATATAGTTTCATATATAGATTCTCCATATATTCTGTGTAGTACATTTATGTATATATATCTCTCTCTCTATCTATATATCTCTATATATTTAATATACTGTATAAGGTATCTATATATATATATTTAAGTCATTATGGCACATGATGAGCATGTAGCTAGGTGTGAGAAATTTGAGAAATTAGTAGATTTATGTTTACGATGAAGGTTACTACTGTTCAGTGGATCAGGGCGCTTAGGAAAGAGACATTTGTCTGGTTTTGTGAGAGTGAATCCCTTCCTCCCTCCCTCAACCCACGAATTTATATTATGTTCATTAAGGCTCGAACAGAAAAGTTCCCATGCACTGGTCATGGACTGATAATGAACTGGGAAAGTTAGAGTTTGCTGAATGTCGAAATGCGACACACCTCAGCAGAAGTGGTGTTGAAGGAGGGGTATATATATATATATATATATATATATATATATATATATATATATATATATATATATATATATATATAGGAGGCAAGAGGTCGCAGGGAAGTGGATAGATAGTGGATTGGTTGAGGGGAAGTGGATGGAGAGTGGATTGGGTAAAGGGGAGTGGAAGGGGACTGGATTGGGTGAGGGGGAGGGGAATGAAAGGAAGGAGGGTGCACATGTTTAAGGGAAGTGGAGGGTGAGTGGACTGGGTGAAGGGAAGTGGAGGGAGAGGAGGTGGACTAGGTGAAGGGAAGTGGAGGGAGAGGAGGTGGATTGGGTTAGGGGAGAGTGGAGCAGGAGTCATGGGGGGGGGGGTCACCGCCCCCCTCGTGCAGGACGATAACTGGCTGGCACACGCGAGGCGCCCCACCACACTGCTAATGACCTGACGAATGGCCTCCGTCAGGCAATATGCTCCTCACTCACTCTCTCCTCCTCCTCCTCCTCCTACTCCTACTCTCCCGTGCACTCCCTCTTGTTCACTCACTTATCCTCTCAATATCTCCTCTCTCGTTTTATTTCCAGCAACTCTCTTCTCTTTATTTCAGTCCCTTAACCTCCCTTGGCTTTTTCTGCCTTATTTTTTTCTTGGTTTTCTCTCGTAAGAAAATGACCGACGATCATTTATAAAGACTTTATGAGCGATGATGGGCTCGGTATTAAGATTTATCTCGGTACGCTAGGCCCTCGTTAGTCTCCTGTCACCGGTGTGAGGGGGGCGGGGCGGGGCCGGGGGTGGGAGGTGTGAGGGGGCGGAGCGGGGCGGGGCAGGAGTTGTGACAGTGAAGGGCCGAGAATCACATTAATGACAAGAGTGGGTCTCCTCCTCCTCCTCCAGCCCACGTGTCTGCACGCTCTTACCGCCGCTGCTGATGCTTGCCCGCGTTGTTACGTTGCCAATTACCACGGCTAATGCGCCAGGCCTTATGCAGATCAACGCACCCCCACCCTGCTCCCGGTCTTGCTGGGCGACGCAACGGATTTGCATTAGATCAAAAAGTGGGTCAGGAAGGCGCGCGTTTGTCTCTCTGTGTATGTGTGTGTGTGTGTGTGTGTGTGTGTGTGTGCGTCAGGTGCGGGCGGATTTGGGGGGGTGTAGGGGAGGGGTGAGCCCCCTGGTAACTTGGGTCAGGTCAGGGCGCCGCCGCCCAGCCTTTGTACACCGAGTGTGGTATATACAGTGTGGGCGGTGCGGGGCCGCTACACGCTCACGTGCCGCTTCATGTGCAGACTGAGGTGGTCTGAGCGGGAGAAGGCTCGCTCGCACAGGCGGCACTGGAAGGGCCGGTCGCCCGTGTGCTTACGGAGGTGCCGCGTGAGCTCGTCAGACCGCGCGAACTTCCAGCCGCACCCCTTCCAGTTGCACATGTAGGGCTTCTCGCCCGTGTGGGTACGGAGGTGAGCCTTCAGATGCGACGACTTCGTGTAGGTCTTGAGACAGCCTGGGTGCTGGCAGGTGTGCGCTGTGATTTTCTTGCGCCCCGTGGGTTTCTTGGTCACCTTGGCTTCGGTGTCGTCTGGCGGGGGCGGCGCCGGGGGCTCGTGGCTCACCGGCTTGCCATGCTCCGAGCCTGTCAGCGTGAGGGCCTGGCACGACGGCGCCGTGGTCACCGGGGTGGACAGCAGCTCCGACAAGTTGGGTGAAGATGGGGGCGTCATCACCTTGACCAGCGTGTGAATTGTCTGCCGGGTGAGGGCGTGGGTGGTGAGGGGTGCGGTGCTCCCCAGATGAGTCATGCAGCCGGACACACGGACGCCTGGGGGCAGCTCCTCGTTCTCTGGGGAGGCGGGAGGGGACATCTGTCCGTGGGTGTAGGTGACCTGTGTCATACCCGGTATACCAGGGGGTTGAGGGGCCGATGAAGGCGTCTGAGCAGCCAGGGGCGGCGTGCTCCCCTCCCCTTGTTGCTGTTGTTGTTGCTGCTGCTGCTGTTGCTGCTGCTGTTGTTGCTGCTGTTGAAGCTGGTGCTGTGCCCCGGTAACAGCCGACACGGGAGGCAGTGTGGTGCCGTAAGTGTTGAAGGCGAGGGTATGGGCGCGTGGTTGGAGCGTGGCGATAGATGGCAGCTTAGCAGGCGCTTCAGGAGTCGTGAACTGGTAGTGTTCTTGCGTCTCCTGCCGGGGCTGCGAAGGCGTGCTGGAGTCGCCGCAGTAGTGGCCCTCGGCGGCTGTCCTGGCCAGGGCGTCCAGGTCCACGAAGTCCTCTGCTTGGACCAGCGCTGGGGCGTCCATTACGCTGGAGTTGTACTGTGAACCGTTCATCTCCTCCGTTACGTACGCATCTACTTCCAGCCCCTCGACGTAGGCGTGGTATGGGGAGGCGTACTGTCCGTGATAACCTGCGTCCATGGCCGTGGAGGCGGGGGAAGGACCGCGGTAGTGCTGGTTGTCCTCGCCAGGGACGTGGTAGCTGCCCTGGCTCTCATCGCCGCCCCCGAGGCCGCCAAGGGGCGACTCACTCGGGGGGCAGAAGCTCGTATACTGCAGTGAATGGAGGCGTGGGGTCAGAGGGGCCGTCAGCGCCTGCGACAGAATGGAGGGGGTCTGTGGCAGCGACGGGGCTGGGAACATCGATGAGGAGGAAGAGGAGGAGGTGGAGGACGATGACGACGACGACGATGACGACGATGTGGACATGGGAGGAGGAGGCAGGGGGTCGGCGTTGGCAGGTACAGATGGGAGAGAATCCTGGTCGGTTGCTCCGGTGTCCCCCAACAGAACCATCTCGATGTCCTGCCACATCTGCGGGAACAAGAAAGCCAAGGTTTAGATCTCGACACCCAGGGAGGGAAAGGGATTCATAGCAGATAGAGTCAGTCTAATGCCTTAGAATATAGATCTTAATGTCTACCATCAACATGGTAATTGCTCATAATGTATAAAACATCCTCAGTGTCAAAACATAGAAGAAAAAAAAGATGACAGAAAGCTATAATTACATTCTTAGATGGCAAAAAATTTGCCACATGGATATCTAGTGACTACCGTCCCATAAGAAAAAAAAAGAGTCCAATATTGAAAATTATGTTTAGTTGTGAGTGAGCATCAATCAAGCCGCTGAGCAAGGCAGGAGAGGCCTCACACCGAGGTATATATGTACAGCTCCTGTTTCAGATAGGAAACCAAAATCCCTCACTGGCGTCAGTAACATCCGGGCGATGAGTAAATCTAAGCTGCGTTAAGTAGTCTTGGAGGAAGGTCTTGGAGGCCGGGAGATCCTGGAGGCCAGGACTTACACTGACTGACTCCCTAGGTTCTGGTGATGTCTTCCTGGCTTGTTGAGTGAGGGAGAGAGTGAAGGAGGGAAACACAGGCTCCCTGCACTGGTGTCGTACATGCCGCAGTACCAAAGTTCCTGAGCATCAAAATGTTATTTGTACTTTATCCTCCTGTCTGTGTGTATGTTAGGATTCTTAAGTCATTTCCAGTATCTTTTAGCGGGTAACTTCGCGCCCCACGTACTCTCTACGATCACTCAGACCATGAAATTACTTTCTCAGTGTGATGTATACAGTGCCATAAAACGCGTAAATATTTATCGCTCGTGTTAAGATGAACGGAACACCTGTGAATCATGAATCGGTCAGCAAACTCGAGTGGCCTCTCTCATCTCGCGAGACTAAGAGCCTGAGAGACGAGGTGTGTGTGTGTGTGTGTGTGTGTGTGTGTGTGTGTGTGTGTGTGTGTGTGTGTGCTGGTGCAGAAATGTATTACTCTACGACGCGTCGTAAACCCGTCCGATCCGAATTGAAAACCCAGCGTGGGACTGGTGTGTAAGGACGTAAGATAGTAATGATAATGATTCTGTTGCTGACGATGGAGATGGTGTTGTAGACGGGTGTGAGGTGATGAGACTACCTGATGAGGTAGATGGGCGCGATGATGAGTGGAGTAGATAGGGGGGATGATGCGGTGGTGATGATGCTGTGTATGGATGGGTTGATTGAAGATGATGGCATTAGATAGGCGAATTGGTGGTAAACGCTGGCTATATAAGAAGTAAATTAAAAAAGAAAAAAAAGGGGAAGTGTGTGTGTGTGTGTGTGTGTGTGTGTGTGTGTTGAAATGGAGGTATGTTGATAACTAGATTAGATATATAAAGAGCGTCAGTGAACCTGCAAACACAGGAGAATGGAGAATTTATGATGATTAGGAAACAGACACAGAGACGAGTAGAAGGAAGAGGGGAGAGAGGGTGATGGATGGACAGATATGAGAGAGATAGAGAAAGAGAGAATGTGCAGATTGCCAGGGCATAGATACAAGAAGAGTGCAACACTCAGTTCTAACCTTCAATCACTTAGAGACTCGAACATTTAAGCACATTCTTCTTAAAAACGGATAATCTTAATCGGCAAACGAAGAAAAACGATAGAAATATCGGATATTTTTTTTTTAAACGACAGATAGATTTGCTTAGTAGAAAGGAAAACAAAATTCCCAAGGGAGACGTTATTTGTATTGCATTTATATAAATGATTCCTAATGAGGGAGAGGAAATGGTTGATGTTCGTGACTGGTTTTGATACTTGCCCGGCGAGGCTGACTGTCGTTTCTCGTTTCATTTGGTCGTGTTTACCTTGTTTAAAGAGTCTATCTTAGTCTTCTCTAGCTGTCATGTACCAGTCTATCTTAGCCCTCCCTAGCTGTCATATACCAGTCTATCGTGGTCTCTGTATCTTAGCCTTCTCTAGCTGTCATATACCAGTCTATCGTGGTCTCTGTATCTTAGCCTTCTCTAGCTGTCATATACCAGTCTATCGTGGTCTCTGTATCTTAGCCTTCTCTAGCTGTCATATACCAGTCTATCGTGGTCTCTGTATCTTAGCCTTCTCTAGCTGTCATATACCAGTCTATCGTGGTCTCTGTATCTTAGCCTTCTCTAGCTGTCATATACCAGTCTATCTTAGCTTTACCTAGCGATCATGTACCAGTCTCTCGTTGCCTCTCTAGCGATCGAGTGTGAGCCAATCTTAGCTTTTCTAAGCAGCCTGTTCCAGTCTATCTTAGCTTGTCTAGACACCCAATTTCAGTCTGTTTCAGCCCTGTCTGGCTATCAAGTATTGTGACTCGCGAAAACAATTTCTATACAGCTTTTCAAACGTGTCCTTTACAAGGGTGGTTGAGGCTTATACATTATAAAGAGGAGGAAGAGGAGGAGTAGTAGGAGGAAAGGGTAGAAGGAAGAGCTGGAGGAGAAGAAGAATCCAACAGAAAGACTCAAAAGTTCATATTACTTGAAGTTTTAAAAGGGAGTAACAAGACGATATAATTGAATACTTAAGACCTTATATTAATTCAATTCTTACTTTACCCAGAGTGATCTCATTTTCTAAATGAGTGTAAAATGCAGGTCCTTAATGTTCTTTGTTACGGAGTGATGGATGAGGCACTTCACATGAGAAGCAGAGAGTAATAGACGTTGCTTCATCATGAGGGAGCGAGTACCGCATAGCCTTGTAGATACTGTAGGTCATACATTTCCCCTTTTTCCTCGTATCATCATGGGTGATATCAGGGGGTTCGAGAGGAGACCTGCTATGTGCTCCGTCAGTTTGGAGAGGAACGTAAGAGCAAGAACTTCGAGTCGGGTACCGACGACCCACCACCCCATCTCCCTCAGTAGAAGATCCATAGATCGTTTCTCTAAGCGAGGGAGAGTGAGCTTTACAGACGTGGGTGGGTTACCATCTTCTTGCTCATGGTTGAGTGTGTCCCCCCCCCACCCCCAACCCTATCCCCCTTGCTTAATATTCATCGTTGGCGTTTTGATATGATGTATGATGCTGATGTTTAGCATATTCAACGTAGTTAATGTGGTAAATGATATCTAATACGATGCATTCTTCTAAGTCATTAACATTTAGATGCAATCTAGATAATTTAGTTATATTGTTCGGAGCTGCAGGGGAGTTTTCTTGTTTCTTCTCTTTTTTTTTTTTTTTGCAATGCAAATAATAATTTTTATACGCGTTCACCGACTTTGATGGGGGTCGTTTGGTGGGCAAGATTCTTATCCATCATTGTAGCTACATGGCTACAGGGGTCACCGCAGGTTCTACAGGATGGAGGAGGATTGGAGCAGCCAGCTGATGCGTTAGCCTATACCACCTCACACAGGCTAGGGAAAAAGTGGTACCATCAATCATATTTTGATTATAGAAGAAATTGAAACGATGGTGAATTTTGGTATCAAGGACTGACCTCCTGAAGAAGAGAATGGATATATATATATATATATATATATATATATATATATATATATGTGTGTGTGTGTGTGTGTGTGTGTGTGTGTGTGTGTGTGTGTGTGTGTTTCTGTGTATAAAGGGTAATTACTTTCGTGTGTCGTGGAATTGAATGCCATTCCATGTGATGTATGGTTCTGCCGCTGAGATGTTTACTTATCATTGTATTAGGTGCCTGGTACTACCTGGTGCTGTACCTGTTGGGGTATCTGGTCTGTTGCATCAAGTACCTGTCTTGGTACCTGGTATGATATAGGAAGTACCTGGCTTCATAACTGGTACCGTGGTACTTGATGGAGTACCTGGGTTAGCTCCTAACTTGGTTGATTACCTGTCCAGGTACCTGGTAGAGCATCACCCAGTACCTGATAGATCACCTGACGGTGTGCTTGTAGTAGTACCTGGCGAGACACCTGGTGGAGGAGTTACCCGCTGTAGTACCTGAGAGAGAGAGAGAGAGAGAGAGAGAGAGAGAGAGAGAGAGAGAGAGAGAGAGAGAGAGAGAGAGAGAGAGAGAGCAGAATTAGATGTGTGGCAGGTTTTGCTGTAGAGAAGACGAGTGTATTGGGTTAAGATAATGTCCTACATTAGTTAAGTCCCAAGATTTTCCCTATCCCAGCATCGTTCAACCCCCTTGACACAAATAGTGAAGGCGTTGAAGTGCAGGATAAACGTAGGGTTGAATGATTAAAACACCTATTCTTACCTTACCTCCACAAATTGGCGCCAAATTTGATATTCCGGGTGTCAACTATACGAAAATTGGCCAATTTTGGTTTGGAAATGGTGACTATTAAGAGCAGTAGAGGAAAAAAGAGTAATTTCCCATCCTCCCCGGCTACGCTGCTCGTCTTCGAGTCAAAGGCAGTAATTGAGGGAAAGTTTGATCCCATCCATCATGCTGAGTCATTTTTACGACACTGATTTCAGTCCGGACTGCCATGTTGGAGGGAAGCATTACGCGCTACACAGACACACAATAAACCGTTCCAGTAATATTTATCTTTTCCTTCCAGCGCGTGTGGACGATCGAGATGGTGGAGAAAAAAAAAATAATAATATTGCTACGCAGCATTTATTGCCGAATTTAACTTAAGAGACCTGTTCTTTAAGCTAGTTTAAGGAAAAGTATATGGAACTAATACTTTTTTTTGATGACTGTGGTTTATTCTTTGTGAGTTGTAGGGTCGGAGAGAATCGTGGGGAGGAGGTGGTGGTGTTGGTGGTGGTCTGAGGCAAAGATTGTGGTTCGCTTCGATTTGGGGGTATATACACACACACACACACAGACACGCACACACACACACACACACACACACACACACACACACACACACACACACACACTCCACAAGCTGTCGAATCTAAGCAAATTAGGTCACATATTTCTTTTCTAATAAGGCAAGACATCGTCTCATAAAGACAAAACGTGTAATTGAATATCACTGTGATTTTTCAGAGCGCGTTCTCCGGATACCGAATTAGATCCGGACAAAGAATAATCCGGCCGAACGACCAGACCTTGTTCAGATAAATTCTTACTGAGCCTTTGTGAGCACAACCGGATATGATGTCCTGTTAAAGCTCTATATAATCATCTATCTATATCTAACTATCTATCTATCTATCTATCTATCTATCTATCTATCTATCTATCTATCTATATATATATATATATATATATATATATATATATATATATATATATATATATATATATATATTGAGGGTAAATAAGCATGAACGTGAGGTTGTGGTGACTGGTTTAAGGGACCATCTTGTCTCCATAATAGGACTGTATGATGCTTGTGGTCTGCCTGAAGCATGTAGGAACAATATGAGCAGATAAATTATTTTATGGTCACCATATGTGTGTACACGTGTGGGATGTTACGTATGCTAATTAGGATTTTTCAATTTCGTTCATATATATATATATATATATATATATATATATATATATATATATATATATATATATATATATGTATATATATATATGTATATATGTATGTATGAATATTCGAACCGCCATCACTTGTGTAACGGCCTTATATATTTCTTTGTTGCATGAAGGCGTAGCCAAATGTGCCTTTATGTGTGTCTGTGTGTGTGTGTGTGTGTGTGTGTGTGTGTGTGTGTGTGTGTGTGTGTGTGTGTGTGTTACCTAAGCATGGTGGTGGTGATGAAAAAATACAATACCACTCAAGCACATTCTTATGCAATGGCGTCTTAGCTACGTCTCTTCCTTGTGTATCAACTGACTGTTGTACGTCTTATATCTCATTCTTGTATCTCCCCTGACGATGTGATTATTGCACGAAAGTGCACTTGGGAACTTTATCGTGTTTCATTTTCATTTTCCTCGTGGTTTTATGCATATACTAGATCACGTGCACCACTGTGACCTCTTGCAATATATATATATATATATATATATATATGTATATGTATATATATATATATATATATATATATATATATATATATATATATATATATATATATATATATATATATATATATATGTCCTTACTGAAATATTGATTATAATCCCAGAAAAAAAAGAATTTGCTAAATCTTCGAGCAACCTGCTGTGTATATCCAAATTATGTATTACCACGGACATGATAAATTCTGGATACTTTCCATCTTTTTTTTTCATATAAACGGCATCAGTGGATGTTTTGTACCATCCTTGGCACATATCGTGAACCTGTTTTGGATATTTTGTGGACCTTCCTATTTTCTTTTCCTTAAGGAAATGATATTTGCAGACATCATCCATTTTCACCTACTTGCATTGTGTGCCCCACTCCACATGCATTTTCTGTTTGTATTAAGTCTACATATTTTCTTCCCGCTTTCTTCTCCTTTTTGAATAGTCTGTTTCCCATTTTCTCTAGGGTTTGAAATGCTCTGAAAAATTAGGGTATTTCTTCTCATTCTTCTAATGTTTTTCCTCTTTTGTTTTTCCTCAGTTCCCACGTATTGTTCTTCTCTTCACAAGGACACTTCTCTCACTTTCAGTTCCAATTTCTTTTCTCTCTGTCTCTCTCATTCTTCGTTTT
Source organism: Panulirus ornatus (assembly GCF_036320965.1). NCBI lineage: Eukaryota > Metazoa > Arthropoda > Malacostraca > Decapoda > Palinuridae > Panulirus > Panulirus ornatus. The sequence continues at coordinate 10,648,032 of NC_092265.1, read as the reverse complement.
GTATTAGTAATCGACCGCAAGCAGTATTACAGATATTATTTTAATTTCTTTTTTTTTTTTACAAATTCCTGTATAAAAAGAACAGATAAAAGGTGTTCTTGAGGTCTATCTATCTATCTATCTATCTATCTATCTATATATATATATATATATTTTTTTTTTTTTTTTTTTTTTTGCTTTGTCGCTGTCTCCCGCGTTTGCGAGGTAGCGCAAGGAAACAGACGAAAGAAATGGCCCAACCCACCCCCATACACATGTATATACATACGTCCACACACGCAAATATACATACCTACACAGCTTTCCATGGTTTACCTCAGACGCTTCACATGCCGTGATTCAATCCACTGGCAGCACGTCAACCCCGGTATACCACATCGATCCAATTCACTCTATTCCTTGCCCTCCTTTCACCCTCCTGCATGTTCAGGCCCCGATCACACAAAATCTTTTTCACTCCATCTTTCCACCTCCAATTTGGTCTCCCACTTCTCCTCATTTATATATATATATATATATATATATATATATATATATATATATATATATATATATATATATATATATAAACTGGATTTAATTGAATTGGTTTGGAATCGGCTTCTGAAATGAAAACGAGTCTTAAAAAGTTTCAGTCATTGGTAATATGACGTTCAGATTATGCAGCTGGTTTAGTTATATCACTACATCATGTTGTTGTATTAGATGTATTAGATGAAGAGATAGTTTATTTTTATATCTGACTAATTTCTTGTCTCTTGAAGTAAATTCTAATGCTATTGCACTCGTCAGAAATGGTGATCTTAAATACCAAAGATTGATGTAGATTTTAAAAGCGAATGTTATTTCTGTTAATCTGATTTCGACGTTCATATTTTTGAACGTTTTAATCATTACTATATCATCATTTTTGTAGATTGGATTTTTGCGTTTGCGTCTTAGTTTTTCTCTTACATATACAAAGGCTTTTAATGGAGAGAAGTTTGGTCGTTTTTAATGATAGAATTTTGGTAGTGTTTTTATACTCAATTTTACAATACCGCTTTGATCATTAATGTCCCATTATGAATTTGATCTATTAGCATCTAGCATCTAGTCCCTTGATTAGCATCTAGTCCCTTGATCACGGTGGTACGACCCTTTAACTCGACTGTGCGACCCTTGAGCGCGACGATGCGACCCTTAGATATGATTGCCTAGCCTCCCCCAGCGCCCAGCGTCCTCTTGCTTAACTGGACGGACGAGCCCTGGGTTCATAAACTCACAGTCTCCAGTCTTGTGACCCGGCTTTACTGAGTGAAGGAATGACTGGAAATTATACATTTTCCCTCTATCGAGGTGACTCACCGAAAGAAAGAAAAAAAAAAGGCAGAAAAAAAAAGATGTATACGTTCAAATCTAATTTGAATTAGTTTAATTGCTTCTCACGAAGTCACATCGCCTGACCTCTCTCTCTCTCTCTCTCTCTCTCTCTCTCTCTCTCTCTCTCTCTCTCTCTCTCTCTCTCTCTCTCTCTCTCTCTCTCTCTCTCTCTCTCTCTCTCTCTCTCTCTCTCTCTCTCTCCAGTTCGCCAAGAGTGAAATCGAACCGGACCAGATTTATTGCGTCACAGTATGTATCTCCGAGGCATTATTTACGTCGCTGTTAAATTACGTCTGCAGATTACCGACGTCCGATACGTCATGTCAGCGGAATTATATCTGGACACCGCGTCGTAATTTATATTATATGGTAAGGGAGGGAGGGAGGAGGAGGAGGGCGCGCCTTTGTTGCTTCCACCGCCCGAATGTAATGGAAAGACACGCCTATTTATAAGCAAGAGCAGCCGTTGTATAGGAAGAGAAAAAAAGAGAGCAGTAGTCGTCTTCATAATGACTACGGGAGGTGAATGTGCGCGGGAGAGGGTACGAGGTGTGGTAGAGGAGTGGTGTGAGGGATGTGGTTGAGGAGGTCGAGCAGTGCTGCTGGAGTTGCTGTCGAGGTTAGTGTATGGTCGGGAGAGCCGTACTGATGGCAGTGTGAGGGATCCAAAGACTTTGAGGTTTTTTACAAGTTACTGTATTGTTGTTGGTAGGTGAGGGTAGGGTGTGGCGGGGGTTAGTGGTGGTAGTAGCAATAGTAGAGTAGTAGTAGTAGTAGTAGTAGTAGTAGTAGTAGTAGTAGTAGTAGTATAATAAGTAGTAATAATGAGTTCGTGGTTGCAGTTATAATTGTGTTAGTGTACAGTTGTGGTAAAGTAGGAAAGGCACTCTGTACTATACCACTGGTGACAATTGTAGCTGAAATGATAGTTGAATCATTAATTCACCATTTACCACCACCAACAACAATCTATTAGTAGTAATAGCTGCTGTGCCAATAGTAGTAGTAGTAGTAGTAGTAGTAGTAGTAGTGGTGACAGTAGCGGCAACTACGGGTAGTAGCAGTTATAATAACTGTTGGAAGAGTTGTAGAAAAACTATCAATAAACAGCTGCGCAAGGGCTGGTAAGGAAAAGAAATAGTCATGTTGATTTTGGTGGCAGCGGTGGGATAAGAGCAGATCACGTCGGGTGGAGGAAGTACAAGCCACACTGACAAACACAGTGGTGTAGACCCACCTCGACGGGCCTGTTTGGACAGACAACACCATCTCTACACCCACTGATGTGCTATAAACACACACACCCCAGGACCTCGGCCGCCACCTCCACCCGACTGCAAACACTGAAACATAACTGAGCAAAAATATAAACTTAATTTGATTTTTTTCCCCCTCCCGTTCGACGAAGCCTATGAACTTAATTTGACTTTCATGTAAATTTGATGAAAATTTTTTCTTCCGCAGTTCGATATTTTTTTTGTGTGTGTCTCGCACAGTGATACATTTTGATGTAAGAGTCTTGACTGATTCTGACCTTGTGTAAACATCATCTTGCCAAGGGGGAGCAACATTTCCACGTCTGTCTTTTTCTTTCTCATTATTTCAAGGCGAAATGTTATTGGAACTGCCAGTAGACTGCGACTTGAGGAGGTTGGAGTGAATAATGATGATGTTTGGTATGACCCGTCGTTATGTTTGGGGATCCGTTTTAAAAGAATTATTAAGTTTAAGTAGAGAGAGTTGAAGGTTCGCAATGCCACATGCCAGCGCCCTTCGATTGAAGTTCGTTTCGCTTCTCTTGTGTAGATGTAGCATCAGGTGGAAGAGGCGATGCTCAGTCCTCACTAGCTACACACACACACACACACACACACACACACACACACACACACACACTAAGGTAATTTACTGGTTTCTTTACATAATGACCACGTAATTTGGCCCCAGGATTACGTTTAAATGCTCATATATCTTCCAGAAGAAATTTCGAAGTCGTGAAATGAAAGATGAATATATGTGTGTGTGTATGACAGAAAATTACCTTATTCCCAAATATTATTTTTTCGTAAATCTGCAAAAAAAAAAAAAGTCTTGGTTTTAAGATTTGCGAACGAGGGAAGGACCCTAGTGAGGGCGTCCCTAGGGAACGGCCACAAGAACGTATAGGAAGGACCCCAGTGAGGGCGTCCCTAGGGAACGGCCACAAGAACGTATAGGAAGGACCCCAGTGAGGGCGTCCCCTAGGGAACGGCCACAAGAACGTGTAGGAAGGACCCCAGTGAGGGCGTCCCTAGGGAACGGCCACAAGAACGTATAGGAAGGACCCCAGTGAGGGCATCCCCTAGGGAACGGCCACAAGAACGTGTAGGAAGGACCCCAGTGAGGGCGTCCCTAGGGAACGGCCACAAGAACGTATAGGAAGGACCCCAGTGAGGGCGTCCCCTAGGGAACGGCCACAAGAACGTATAGGAAGGACCCCAGTGAGGGCATCCCCTAGGGAACGGCCACAAGAACGTGTAGGAAGGACCCCAGTGAGGGCGTCCCTAGGGAACGGCCACAAGAACGTATAGGAAGGACCCCAGTGAGGGCGTCCCCTAGGGAACGGCCACAAGAACGTGTAGGAAGGACCCCAGTGAGGGCGTCCCTAGGGAACGGCCACAAGAACGTGTAGGAAGGACCCCAGTGAGGGCGTCCCTAGGGAACGGCCACAAGAACGTATAGGAAGGACCCCAGTGAGGGCGTCCCCTAGGGAACGGCCACAAGAACGTGTAGGAAGGACCCCAGTGAGGGCGTCCCTAGGGAACGGCCACAAGAACGTATAGGAAGGACCCCAGTGAGGGCGTCCCCTAGGGAACGGCCACAAGAACGTGTAGGAAGGACCCCAGTGAGGGCGTCCCTAGGGAACGGCCACAAGAACGTGTAGGAAGGACCCCAGTGAGGGCGTCCCCTAGGGAACGGCCACAAGAACGTGTAGGAAGGACCCCAGTGAGGGCGTCCCTAGGGAACGGCCACAAGAACGTATAGGAAGGACCCCAGTGAGGGCGTCCCTAGGGAACGGCCACAAGAACGTATAGGAAGGACCCCAGTGAGGGCGTCCCCTAGGGAACGGCCACAAGAACGTATAGGAAGGACCCCAGTGAGGGCATCCCCTAGGGAACGGCCACAAGAACGTATAGGAAGGACCCCATTGAGGGCGTCCCCAGGGAACGGCCACAAGAACGTATAGGAAGGACCCCAGTGAGGGCGTCCCCAGGGAACGGCCACAAGAACGTGTAGGAAGGACCCCAGTGAGGGCGCCGGGGCAGGGCACCTTCCCCCCCGCTGTGTCTTATCGATGTATTGACCTCTTAACAGCTCGTAAGGGCAGTTCGGTTCCGCCTCGATGTTTTCATGATATCAATTTGTAGTATAATGGTGGTTTGATGATGCAGCGGCGTTTTTGTTTGTTCTCTCTCGTCGATGAAACGAGGAAAGACGCACAAAGCACACTGACGCCAGGCAGACGGACAGACAGAAGGAAAAGACAGAGAGAGACGGACAGACACTCCGCCATGACTAAAACAGGAAGGGGTCTCCATGAGAGTGAAGACAAGGCAAGTGGCATTTCCCAGCGGGTGTGTCAACGGCTCATTGGACAGATCTATCATTTGGGCTTGACTTCCTCCAGCACGAGTGTATCATTAGCCTTATTCAGACACTGATCCTGTGCTGGCGGTAGTCGCTGTGGTGACCCCTCGGGCGAAATTTAAAGCTTAACTTTCCTCCTCGAGACTGAGACTTAAAAAAGTGTTTTCCGGTAAAGCTCAGACGTCAGGTATACGTGAGGGGAACTTAGGCGTCGAATATTGCCGTTGAAACCAAGACCTCCATGTCTCGGGATGATCCTATGGCCTCGGGATGAAACTAAGACCTCCCTCCAGTGACTCAAGATGAACTAAGACTTAGAATGTCTCTTGGTAGAGTGGCTCATTGGTGAAACTAAGACTTCATAAGCATCAGGGTGGAACACAGACCTCTAGTGTGTCTGGGTTGAATCTAAGACCACCATTACATGAAAGTGAAACTGAAACCTCAAGTGCCTCTGGGTGAAATTAAGACCTACGTACCTCAGGGTGAACCTAAAGACCTCAAGAGCCTTAGGGTGAAACTAAGACTTCCATTGCATTACGATGTAACTGAAACCTCAAGAGCCTCAGGGTGAAACTAAGACTTCCATTGCATCAGGATGTAACTGAAACCTCAAGAGCCTAAGGGTGAAACTTAGACTTCCATTGCATCAGGATGAAACTGAAACCTCAAGAGCCTTAGGGTGAAACTAAGACTCACAATGCATCTTGATGAAACCTCGGGAGGCTCAGGGTGAAACTGAAACCTCTAGTGCATCATGATGAAACTGAGACACAAGTGCTCTAGAGTAAAACTAAGACCCCAAGTGTCTTAGGATGAAAATAAGACCAGTAGCGAGTAAGGATAAAACCGACATTTCTTGTGCCTCAGGATGAAACTAAGACCTCAGGTGTCACACACACACACACACACACACACACACACACACACACACACACACACACACACACACACACACACCATTCGTCGACAGCTTCGCCGACACTGCTGATTATGATATCAAGTTGCCACAGTCTTTCGCTGACGAGGTGATGATGGTGTTCACATCTCGAGTTTTCTATTGAAAACTTGGTATCAGAGACAAATACTAGGATTAGCCTCATCGAAGCACACACACACACACACACACACACACACACACACACACACACACACACACACACCTGCTTCAAGTATTGATTAGCTTCGAGTTTCTCCGTGCCAATTCATCTGTCACAATTTTTATTACCATGATATGTTAAGAACACACTTCAGTATCTCTTGATATAGCTTTTGTGCCTCTCGTCTCAGATACAATCAGAGGAGAGACAGCGTTGTACTTGGCCTTCTGCGTAGCGCACCTTAGATTGATTATGTTCGAAAAATTGTCACAAAATCCCGCGAGCAAAGAACACTATGTTTACAGCCACCGCGTCATGGTGACTGCAGAGTCACTTCCTGTCCTGCCAGAAAATACCTATTATTGTACCGAAATACATGACACTTCGCAGATTTAAAACAGGTGTTTGAAGTTCGCTTTCGAGTAACGTGATGCACACTTAACGCGTTGCTCTTTGACCCCACCCACCCCCTCTCCTCACCTTCTTATGCTCAGCTGCTTTAACAATATCCTAAGTGGAGGATAAATGGCCAAGTCCTTTACTGCAGAGAAGCCGACACCATCAGTAAATCCTCAAGCTTCGTGTTTACTGTAATCGAAGCGGCCTTTTATCATCCTGAGCTCCGGTGATTTTCCTTTGATGTCTTTTGAAAGGATATCTCGACCTGTTTTTGTAACAGGTGTTTAAATAAAACACCTTCCATTCAGTCATCTAGTTCTGTCAGTGACCTGACTCGATAACACCTCACAGAAAATGAGACCAAAATATTCTTTTCCTCTCATGTTCCAATTATTATTAATATTACTTCTACTCGTGTGTGTATATATTTATATCTATTTCCCCAGCTCCTGCATCTCTGTACTTGTTTGATATCCACTGCTCCGTTCCTGTTTCTTGCGCCAACTTGATCCATCATCATCCAGGAGAAGTTTTGACTCGCCTCTCCCTCTACCTCGGTTATACTCATTACAGTTATTTTCTTCGTTAGTGTTTCTAAAATCTTTTACTTTTTCCTTTGTATTAGTCGATCAGTTACCTCTCTCCCCTTACTCTCTCTCTTTCATCCTCATTCGTATCTTTTATTTTTTTATTATACATATATACGCCATGCTACTCCCTAGTTCTCTTCTTCTCCCTCCTTCTCTTCTTCTTCCTCTATCTCTATTTTCTCTCTCTCTCTCTCTCTGCTTCCCTGTTATCTTCTGCTGCGCCTCCTTCTGCCCTCTCGTCGTCTCTTATGTCATGGTGGGGGCGGCGGGGTTTACGACGCGTCCCACCGAGCTGCCCTGGATCTGGTTCCGTCCAGGGCGGGCCCCGGCCCCCCTCCTCACTCACTCGGACTCTACCTGGTGAAAGTGGCGAGCCTCCGCCGCAACACAAACATCCCTAATGTGTGACCTCGTCGCACAATTCGCTACACTCGGACGCTCGGTCGTTTTTAATCTCCCATTCAGCAAGGCAGAAAAGACGACCTCCTCCCTCCCACCTCCCTTAATGCGTCATGTTAATTAGATTTGGGGACACGTAATGCGCGTCACTCCCGCGCCACCTTGAGCACGACCGTACGGTTTCACTTGGGTTGGGTATGACTGAGTGATTCTCAGAGGGCTCGGTCCAAGATCAAGCGCCGGGTCGTGCTACACAAGGGTACAAACCACCAGAATGCCTAAGGGTGGTCGTCGTACTTGTCGTGCCCTCCTGGGATCGAACCGCCGTACCCGAGGGTTTGAACGGTCGTGGTCGAGGGAGGGGAAGGAGGTTGAGAAGCTCTCCTCCGACCGTGACCAAGATCTCTTTCGAATGAGGTCACTACGTAGCGTAGCTAGCTCCTCCGGTGCTCAGTATTAACCACTGGTCTCACTCGATCTTTAACTCTTACATATGGGTGAAGATGTCTACATTAAGCTCTTACATACGAGTGAAGATGTCTACATTATACTCTTACATACGGGTGAACATGTCTTCATTATTCTAGACAATTAGCTATCGACTGAGGCTAATTGCAAATGCGTCCTGATGGCGAATTTTTTATTTTTTTTTCTAACCTAGATCCCTAACTAGGATACCCAGCCTCTGTTGGTTGTCATGACATGTTTGTGTGTGTGTGTGTGTGTGTGTGTTTCATTCTCAGTGACCAGTTTTCCCACATCATGTGTTGCTGTCTGAATATCCAGTTTTCCTTGGTGTGTAATGCATTCTGAAAGTTTATTTATCCATGCGTGGGCTGAAGCCTGAAAGTAAGTACAGTTTTACATGGCACGAGTCTGAATGGAAGTGGAGTTGTACATGGTTATGTGTTGCGTCTTAAACGTCCAGAGTTTTTTTTTTTTATTTTTCATGGTGTGTTACATTCTGAATAGTTCAGTGTTCCATGATATGTCTAGTTTTCCATGACATGTGTTGCAGTCTGTAAGTCTGTCATTGATGTATTGGTCTTTGTTGCTTGAGAGTAAAGAAACGACCAACGTAAACTTTGTATTAAGTACAAAATGGATTTCTGTATGATTATCTGGGAGGGGTGTTGGAGAGAGGGAGATGGAGTGGTCACGTTTGAGAGGTGGAGTGCTGGAGAGATGGGAGTGGTCGTGGAGTGTTGGAGAGATGGAGTGGTCATGCTACCTGGGTGGAGTGTTCGTGTTATATGGGCGGTGTTTTGGAGATGGGGAAATGCAATGGTCAGACTATATGGATAAGTTGTTGGAGAGAGGGAGATTGAGTGGTCAGATTGCATGGGGGAGTGTTTGATGGAAACAGAGTCAAGGCAAGTTACGTGGGAGGAGTGTTGGAGGGAGGGAGATCGAGTAGACAGGTTACGTTGGGGAGTGGTAGAGGTAGATGGAGTATTCATATTGCATGTAGGAGTACTGGAGGAAGATAGAGTGGTCATGTTACACGGGAGGAGTGTTGGAGAGAGGTAGATGGGTATGGCCATGGTAGGAGTGTTGGAGGGAGGGAGATGGAGTGGTCAGGTGCGCGGGTCACGCAGATGGTGGGGTTGTGTCAACAACTGGTGCTGGGCTCGGCACCCGCCCGCCCACTCACCTCCACTGAAACAAAGACTTGACTCATTTTTGAAAATTATCGATTTTACGGAGTTCACGAAGTTTACTCCTTGAGGACTTTCGTCTAGACTTGGGATGATGTGTGTAGCGACTGCGGTGACGTATTCATTGCGTCTTGCGTTGGTTTTGTCGTATGATTACGAGTGATCAACAGAACAGGGCGCTGCATGCAGCCAACTTGTAATATTCTCGACTCTCTCGTCACCTTTTCCAGCTTCCCTCATCATTACCTGTTTTTCTCTCCTGCCTCTGTTTATCTCTCTTACTTCTCGTCTTTCTCTTTACCTTCGGCTATATTTCACGTCTGTATTTCTATAGATTTGGCACTCTAGAGTACTATCATCGTATAGCAAATAACCTTTATATAGACCATCTGGTGTTCTCGTATCTGCCTTTACCATATGTACTGCATCTCTCTACCATTACTTCTGTCTGCTTACTTCTCCTTCTTTCTGCTTTTGCTGTTGTGTCTTCAACCGACTCCCTAACCCCTTGTCTTCCTGCCAACTGCTCCTGCAGCCCCTCAGTCCTCCTACTCCTTGCTTCTTCACCACGCTTCCTCCTCCTGGCTCAAGCATACACCTCCTCCTCCCACCAGTCGTCCCCTCTCCCACCCACCCGCCTTACTGCTCCCGTCTCGTGATCCTACCGTCTTGCCTCTTTCATTCTGTCTTCTCTCCCTTGCCCTCAGCCTCATGCCCGGTCCCTCCTGCACTCGGCTCCTCCCTCCTTCTAAAGTCCTGCTTATCATTCACTCCTGTGTGTTCTGCACCATCAATTAGCACATTATTTTTACTCCCCTCTGCCATTTATTCGGTCTTTCTCCTCCTCCTCCTCCTCCTCTCTCTCTCTCTCTCTCTCTCTCTCTCTCTCTCTCTCTCTCTCTCTCTCTCTCTCTCTCTCTCTCTCTCTCTCTCTCTCTCAGCCACGCTCAGCATTACTGTTGGCTCATTTGCTTACACGGTCTGGGGAGGCTGCAGTTCGGCCCACCTCCCCAGCACCCCAGTCATCTCGCGTCCCGGCCACCAGCCCAGCATCAAGCGCCCCTCCCTCGCACCTGCAATTGCTCGCGTTCTGAAGCCTCGCCCCCTCGAAAATTTGCAGGTCTGGCCATTTGTTTTGCATAATGGCTCGCTGATTTGCATAGTGAGCACGGGACGTCTCTCTCTCTCTCTCTCTCTCTCTCTCTCTCTCTCTCTCTCTCTCTCTCTCTCTCAGTCTAGCTCCTAGGTAGAAAAATTTTTACCTTCAGGTTTTATTTCTTTATTTACACTGACCCACGAGAGACATTTAAGAGTAGAATTGTGTAGTGTTTGGAAGGGTTTAATTCTTGTATCTGTCATTTCTTAAATTTTCTTTTATTTTTTTCTATCTGTTCCTTATATTTAACTTTTTCTTTCATTGCTTTCTTCCTTTCTTTCATCTCTCTTTGTTTTTATGTTGCCAGTGTTGACACATCTTACGCCATTACCGGAATATCTTTTCAAATGTACTTTTTGCAGTGAAAATGAATTAATCATACCAGTTCTCATTTAAACTAAGCTTCCAAAAAAAAAAAAAATCTTATGAAAACTGTCCATATAATAGGCGGGAGGCAGCTGTATCCTGAAACATTACTGTAACTTTTTTTTGATACGTATGTTAAAGGTCTCTGATACATGATAAAACCACTGAAACATTTTGTATAAAAGTTGACTCTTTCACAATGGGTAGTCGAAAGAAAAAATGCATATGAAAAAGTACATTTAAAAAGTGATTGATTTTGACTCGTAATCGTAATTTCTCAAAAGCTTTCATCTTATCATCAGGAGGGAGTGAGGGAGTGTAGGCTAAGTAATTAAACCTCCTGTGATTACGTCGCTAACGACAGTACTCTATACATTACTCGGTCAGCAGTTTAGGTTTAGTTTCTCTAGGCAATACCAAAAAAACCGTTATCAACAACGGAACTACAGTTAATATCTGTAATTATGTCACACTAGTGAACGCTCGGAGTCATCATAGAGCAATGGCAGCACGATATATGTGTGTGTGTGTGTGTGTGTGTGTGTGTGTGTGTGTGTGTGTGTGTGTGTGTGTCGTAGTTATATATGATACCAGAACTCACTGAAAATGATTTCAGTGAACCACTTGTACCTTGAGTTGGTGGGGTTCGAGACGACGTCGCTTCGAACTTGAGAAACATGGGCGGACGAGCCTCATAATCATGTGTGAAACAGGGGCGTGAAGCCTCGAAGAGCCTCGCTAACACTGGCAACTGCATCATTACTTAGACCTCAGCAGGCTGTGAGGGCTGACTTCAGGAGGGAAGGGAGTGATTTTTGGCCAGAGTTCGCCTCCCTGATGGGTCGTAAGCCTTGCTTGCACCGCCGGTTTTTGTGTCTGCTTGTGCATTTGTGCCTCTGCTTCTGCAGTTTTGATTGCTCTTGTCTGTGTGTGTGTGTGTGTGTGTGTGTGTGTGTGTGTGTGTGTGTGTGATTATTATTTGTGTGTTACGGGAAAAGAGTTTTAAACTCGTGTCGCCCCGTTTCTTAACCTTGTACATTATGTACTGTATTCCTGTAAGTTTACACACACACACACACACACACACACACACACTAGTGTCAGACAAGTGTGTGTGTGTGTGTGTGTGTGTGTGTGTGTGTGTGTGTGTGTGTGTGTGTGTGTGCTCCTCCGTACGTACCTTCGTAGTTGCTTCTGCACTTGTGCCTCGTACAGAGAGCTTCCCCCCCCACCCCCCTCCTGGGTCAGTACGAGACGGTTTTTGTAGCTTCGTGAACTATACAAGAAGAAGAAGAAGAAGAAGAAGCTCCTCCCTGGCTGCTGCAGAAGGCGGCGGGATTACACCGTCCATCTTCTAACTGTGGCCGGGGAAAAAGTTGGTTACTCGCATTACCATACTCGTTAACCCACTGCAGGCATCGGGCTTGACATTAGCATAATAATCTTAACAATTACCATTGTCCAGAGAGCCACTCCTCCCCGGAGAGTGAGTATCGTGTAAGAAATTACATCCTGTTTTGATGGTGGGAAGCTGGGGGGTGTTGCTGGCCCCGGCTCGCAAGGGGGTGAGGGAGGAGAAGAAGGAGGAGTGAGGGAGGTAGGGAGCGAGGGAGGGTTGGGGTGTTGCAGATATATCTCACCCAGCTTTATGGTCCTGACCTCTTGTACATCGCCAGGAGTCTGTATTACAGTTATACCCCGTAGCTCTGCCCTAACTTGGTGGCTCAGTCAAGGTAAATGAAGGTATATATGTGTGTGTGTGTGTTGCTGGTGCAACTGCTGCAGGTTGAGCCTTGCATGTGAAAGTTAGAAAGCTTTTAAGTTGAATGTTGACTTCTGTACTAGTTGGGGGTGTTTGGGGGAGGGAACGAAACCCGTGAGATGAAAATGATATTTGTAATAGGATTTTCAACACAGTCATTTTCTCTTGTATATTTTATTTTCCCCTCTATTCATTTAGTTCTTTTTCTCTGTTTCATGATGGTACATGCCTAGGTGCTCTTACGTTTTTCACATCACGTGATTTCTCTGTCATATTCTCTATTCCTTGGTCTTGTTCTTAAATAGTTCCATTTTCTATTATCTTTCCTTCTACTTTGTTAGTCCCCCAGCTCCTTTACCTTTCCCTTGATCTTGTCCTTAAATAGTTCCTTTTTTCTGTTGTCCTTCCCTCTGCTTTGTTAGTCCTTATATCTATCGTCCTTCCTTCTGCTTCGTTAATCCCCCAGCTCCTTATTCTTCGTATTTTTCACATATCAGAGAAGTACAAGTCACTAAAGTGAAAACTCCTTTTTTAAAGCATGTCCTCGCTCGCACACCTCTGCAGCTGCTATGCATTTCCCCATAAAACCTCCCTCGGGAGAAATGCCGCCCTTCACCCTTATGATCAAGCCCTCCTTACCAGGGTGGGTTGTGGCACGTCAGGAGCTCCTGCAGGGGTTAAAACAAGCTCATCTGGAAGACATAACCCACTCTTCAACTGGGCTCACACTCCTGACGGAGGTGTAGAGTTGTCTCGTAAACTTGGCCCAGATTGAAACGACGTCATTTCCCCTTTTTAATCTCCACTTCGCCGATGAGGCTCAACAAGGGTAAACACCCGGCGGAGGCGTAGAAAGAAGTACTTTGTTGTCTCGTATACCGCAATGAAACGGTATATCGGTACCTTTCCAAGACTTCGAACCATATGAGGGACGATGACGAGGCTAGCCAAGGGGGTTGATCTCTCTCCCCAGCGGTGAAGCACGGTTCGGAGCCCCGAATATGGTTTGATTAGAGCAAATACCGACTATTACATTAATAATAGTCCCGGTTATAAGGAGGGGGACCGGTCCTTAACATAGTGGAAATTGATTATCGTGCGCTGAGGGATGTGTGTGTGTGTGTGTGTGTGTGTGTGTGGTACAGGACAGGTAAAGGGGGGAGGGGGCGAGCAGGTGAGAGTATGGGAAGGGATGAGGGCCAGAAGGTGGAGGAAGAATGGGCAAGGAGAGAGAGAGAGAGAGAGAGAGAGAGAGAGAGAGAGAGAGAGAGAGAGAGAGAGAGAGAGAGAGAGAGAGAGAGAGAACGTACATGACAATTGAGAACAGTAACAGATGAAAACCTACGATGAGAAAAAGACAGACGAGAGATAGGAAGATAGTAAGAGGCAGGTGGAGGCAGGCAAGCAGGCAGGTGGGTACTGGGGAGATACAGAGACACCGCTGAGGTAGACAGAAGACGGAGGAAGTATCACTCAATCTGTTGCTTCGTCCCTCCTGGGCACGTCTGCAGAAAGCGTGTGCCTCACGTCTTCACAAACATGTTAGAAAAAAAAAAAGCACATTCTGACCCGACAGAGAAGTCTAGCCCCTCACCTCACTGTCCTACCTATACCCCAAGGAAAAACCCTTCTCTTTCGTCCAATCCATGACGAACCATCGTTATCTCCTGTCTATCCAATGCCCGTCTGTCAAAACCCACAACCCTTCATTCCTGCCTAAACCTCCATCCCACCTGTTTTTACTCCTGTCTGTCTCATCTACTCCAGTTCAACCACCCTTCCCTCCTGTCTATCCTCCTCCCGTACCACTCAGAGGGCACGTCTCTCCTGGCAACCCTACTTCCTCTGTCCTCCACCACCATGCCCAACATCAGCGTGCCGAGTGACCCAATTAGCGTATTTGCGAAGAAAGGTAATGGGCAGACAGCACTTTATCCATTCACCTTAATGAGCGTCTTGACCCCAGCCTGACGAAGGTGATGGAGAAGAGATGCGAATCCGCAGCGTCACCTCCACGTTACACGTCGCCACGCATTAAAGACTTCGCTGTCGGCCAGTTGAATACTGCGGGCAGCGATAGGGCAAGACCCGGGGTACACAAAGCCGAGATAACACGGCCTCCTCAACGCCAACACGAAGAGGCGTTCACGTCATAGTCTGACGTAGATAGAGAATACCCGCAGGAGGTGGAATGAGGGTCCTGATGGAACGAGAAACACAAGTGGATGGGGTGGAAGGCGAGGTGTTCTTGGAGGGTGTGAGGTGCTCTTGGAGGGTGTGGTGCGGAAGATGGAAGGTTAAGATCGAACCTTTTTGCTGAATAGCCCGAGTGGACTCAAACGCCGCCACGGATCTGAATCAACAACACCCTTCTCCCGCCCCTCGTCCCTCACTCCGATGGCTAAATTGGGTCTTTTGACGGTGAGTGGAGAGCGGCCGCCGACCACACCACAGGTAGGAGTCGGCTGCTCTTTGCCTGTACTTGCGCAAATTAGACCTCGTCTAACGTCAGCGCATCAGGGATCTTTTGAGTGCAACCGTTCATTCTCAAGGTGATTTAAAACCGGAGTGGATTTTGGCGTCGCGGTACTTCATATCGTTTTGAGAAGGTCTTATGAGACTAACATCTCGCCGAGAGATGCGAAACTCGTGCGTCCTAATGTGCTCCACCCGTGCGATCAGACAATGCCGTGCCTTTGCATTAACAGTGAATTACAGGTTCACCGTTGTACTCTGCATCATCCATTAACTAGGGTTTGTAGTGTCCACCACTTGACTCGGAAGTGTCCTGCCCTCTGAAGTTCCAGCTTAAAGACATCTTTGTCCTGTTTGAAATGATTGGAAATAGTTATCAGTAATGTTGTCTCACGCCCTTGATAGCTACAGCATTATTCGTTCGACGCCTCGAATTCCAGAGTTATGTATCCCAGCGTGGGGTTGACTAACTAAGCGCCTGTTTGTGTACCTTAAAAAAAGATATATCGAGACTTCTTAAAGTTTTAAGATTGTGTTTGACATCACTTAACGCCTCTGAAACGACCGGCATTTGATCGTAAACCATACCAATATCTTTGTAAGTCATGTCGATATGTCTAACGCCGTGAGCCTGCTCGTCTAACATGTGTGGAGGCCTCTAACACGGGGTGGGGGACGGCTGCTCCTCTGAGTAACGTCCCGACATTACACTAACGACGGACAATTTGTCTACCTACATTACCTTTGCTCCACCCTCCGCTACATTGATTTCGGACATTGCTCATTTGACGTCCTTAGTTATCATCTGTGTTGCGTTGGCCTTATATCGCAGCCTTCGCCTTTATCTCTCTGTGTATCCCTTGTTTGTTGCTTCATCGCTGTGTTCCACTTCCATCTTCTTCATCCTTATCTCGTCTGTGTTACTTTGTGTTTTATAGTCTTCATCTTTCTTTCTCTTATGGTGCTTGATCCTTGTGTATGTCTCTACGTTCTTCTTCTTTCTGTGCCTCTTTGTATGTGCACAAGTCTGTCTTTGTTAGCAGTTTTCGATCTTTTTTTTTCTATGTATTTTTTGCTTTCAATGAGAGTCTCTTTTCGTTCTGTCCTGTCCACCGTTGTACTCGTCTGCGTGTTTGTGTCGAACGCCTCTCCTGTATTCCTACCCAGCGTTGCTCCTCCTCCCGTACCTCTTCCTTAAGCCAGCCAGTATAATACACCCTGAACTATAATCACCGACTCAGTGGATGTCTGACCCAAGTCCAGTAAGTGGGTGGTGGGTGTATTGAGGTGGTGATCCGCAAGCCTTGGCGCCATCTACACCGACGCCACGGAAACATGTTGAGAACTCCCAACATTCCATTTACTAACACTCAAGTTTCGTCGTAACACTTCCTTTAGTATCCACCACGAGCGAAGCAGAACAGTTTCCTGGGACAGGACTGAGGACAGTCAAAATGTTAACAAGTCCTGGAGTCCCTTAACAAGTCCGAAAGCCATAAATAAATCCTGGAACGATTAACAAGTCTGGGAACCATTACCAAATCCGAAACCATTACCAAATCCTGGAACCATTATCAAGCCCTGGATCCACAGAGAAGCCTCACAACCTTAACATGCCCTGAAACCACTCACAAGTCCTGGAACTATTAACAATCCTGGAGCCACAAACAAGTCCTGGAGCCCTTAAGAAGCCAGGCAGATCCGTCTCCAGTAACTTCCAGGATCCAGACAGGGAGGGTAAAAGGATGCCCACCGATGCTCCTGCAGACTAATTTCGCGACCCAGACGGGATCAGACCTAACCAGGGCGAGCGGTTGGGAAAGTGAGTCGTATATCAGTCCTCCTCAAGGATCACAATTGCTGCGAGCGAAACATGCTACGTATAAGCCAACACATGACCTCCAGAAAGCTAACCTCACCCACCTCGTTTTCTTGCAAGAAGTCGATAATTCCTGGTTTTAAGATGATGAGACGTCTGAGCTGAGGCGAAACATTATATATCCACCGCTGAGAAGCATAAGGGATCCTGCATTACGTCTCGCAGAACAAAAGAGCATCGATGAACAAGAAGACAACATCAGCGCCACACACACACACACACACACACACACACACACACACACACACACACACACCATTAATGCTTGTGGTCTTGTGGTCAGAACGTACTTTAATGCCAGACTCTTTTAATGTTAGATTACTTCTTTCTGTAACTTCTAGAAGGAAGACGTTTATCACTTTGGATTTAACGCTTCGGTATATGTTTCACGATATATTTCTTGCGTTAGTGGCCCACCTGGGTATACCTTGCGTTAGTGGCCCACCTGGGTATACCTTGCGTTAGTGGCCCACCTGGGTATACCTTGCGTTAGTGGCCCACCTGGGTATACCTTGCGTTAGTGGCCCACCTGGGTATACCTTGCGTTAGTGGCCCACCTGGGTGTACCTGGCGTTAGTGGCCCACCTGGGTATACCTTGCGTTAGTGGCCCACCTGGGTGTACCTGGCGTTAGTGGCCTACCTGGTTATACGTCTCTTTGTAACTGAATCTTGCTCCGATATTGAGTTCACTACTCCAACAGATATCAAGACCTTATAGATGGATATACATAGATAGATAGATAGAGAGGTGGATAGATAATCATATAGATACGTGAATGAATAGATCGGTAGATAGACAGATGCGATTACAACGAACAGGTTTCTGTCATTCAGTTCTTCGTATTCTAAACTCAGCGTCGGCAGCCGGACCTCATCACGTTGAAGATACAGCATCACTAACCCGCCCATAGTGACCGTCATAACCATATGACTATACTCGACACCAGAGACGCGCTACGTCCAGGAACTCCCCGTGTGCTCACAACCACTCAGAAGGACTCAGGTTCTGTACTCCTGTCGAGGAAGGTGGGATGTGAAAGAAGGACTGTGATTTACCGTAGGGCCAAGGCCCCTGAGAGGTCGCTTTCTCCTGTTTTACCTTCCGTGTCGTGACGATGGTTAATATGATCGTCTTCTCTCTACATAAAAAGCCAGCGATTCATTGGCTGGTAGGCAAGTGATGCTGTCGACTGATTATCAAATATGGATGAAGTGTTTGAAGTACTTTGACACGGAATGGTTCTAAGAAAATGAATGAAGACAAGTACAGATAAATGAAAGTCAAGTAAGATGAATGAAATTAAGTCGAAAAAAATGAGGCTAAGAAGGAAAACTAAATGAAAAGATAAACAGGTTACTAATTGGTGGCTTTCTAATTACCACCAGACGATTCCTATCATACAGACACACGACCCAGCCACAGTCCCAGTGAAACTCCTTCAAAAAAAAGAAAATACATAGACGTAGAAAGCTGTCAAGAGTCTACTCAAAAACCACGGCTTCGGTCAGTTACCACGAAGCAACCCAGTTAAAGACTGCTAAAGGTTCCCGTCCAAATACCATCCTCTTTAATTAAGACCTTACAAAGCTACCGCCTTCCTCTTATCCCCTCAAAGATCTGAACCTACAGCGCGAATACCGCTAGCAGTACTCACGCGTCGGAGCTCGAGAGAGAGAGAGAGAGAGAGAGAGAGAGAGAGAGAGAGAGAGAGAGAGAGAGAGAGAGAGAGGCTACATGGTAATGTAAATGGTTCGATAGCTTTATGAAGTCTTAATTACCCTCGGCCATAAACTTCGAGGGGGCCCAGATTAAGGACAGGGGTTGTACAAGAGCGCCACGTCGCCGAGGGCGGTCGTATGTGTAAGATATATAGAGAGCGTAACAGCACGATACTTTCAATATGCACAGTGCAAGTATGGTTTACAAGTAAGATTATAGCTCTTGTTAGATTAGCTCATGTTTTACTTTCTTGACCCCGCCCTCCCCCCCTAGACACCTGTATGACCTTCTGCAGATGGCTGTTGAATATTGTATACGATCGTTCATAATGGCTGACTTTTGCGCTACGAGTCAGTTGAGATAATGGAGCAAGAGAGAGAGAGAGAAAAAAAAATCTGATATTGTATTTAGATAGTAGATATACCCATCTATCGAAGACCTTATTGATACCCTAGATTCCTCCGGGTGAAGGCGGGGAAGGGGGATTCATAATTACTTCATTTACCCCAGCCCACCAGGTGCCATAATCACTTCATTTAGTAAATGTCTTCTTCCTGTTCACTTAGGATCCTACGCTCGTCAAAAAGGGATCGCACCAGACAAAAGGATATTTAGTGGTTGATAGAACCGGGTGGGTGTGAGCAGAAGGGGAGGGAGGGAATCCTGCCTTTCCCTCAACTAGACCTTGAATGAGAACATCAGATAACCACTGACTTACAGCGTTCGCCAGTGCTACCCAAGCCAGCACCGATTTGGTTGTTTACACCAACCACATCCTGGTTAGTTCATCTCCCTCAGATGGCGTCGACCAGAGTAAAATGTCCACCGTTCTGTACCTCTGTTTACTGGGCCAAAATATATATATTTGTAGGTTGGGGGTATGTGAATGTACACATCTCATGTGGGCCGCAACTCTCAACCTTACTGTCTGTACCGGGCCAAGACAAGGCTCTACACACCTTTACTTTCAACAGGTGAGGCGTAGTCAATTACCAGTTTTGAACCTGATTATCTCTTAACACTGATGGGTAAGCGGTTGGAGGTTTTGAACAAACTTGCTATTTCGTCGGGCACAAATATGCAATTACCGGGGCATTCTAAGGAGGCCGATAACACACACTCTTGTGTTGACACACGGCAGTCTCTCCTGATGTTGCTAAAGCCTTTGGAAATTATCACGGGTGTTGTAATAGGCCGTAATTTATCTCCCTTCGCCGCCCAAAGAAAAGGTCTTTGAATCCATTCCAGATAGTAAACAAAATATGGTACAAAGGTCTTGATGTAGAGAGAGAGAGAGAAAAAAAAAAGAAAATGCGTTGCTTCATAAACTCAGTTTTTACTTTACAAATTGGTGACCATGACATCATTAGTGTGTGTGTGTGTGTGTGTGTGTGTGTGTGTGTGTGTGTGTGTGTGTGTGTGTGTGTGTGTGTTTGGTTCACGCCTTTCCTAATGAAATTTAACAACCGGTAACGTATTCCTTTAGCGTTTATGAGGATCCAGCACATCATATGACTATCAGATGTTTTGTGAAAGATTGTGATCTTAAGGGCACTTCCTCCTTCAAATGTGGCATTTTGCTGATTACAGAATGAATAGTTTGTCATTCTTCTGAAATGCATTTCGCTTTCAGCAGCGCGTCACTCTGTTTCCCATCAAGGATAAAACTGTTTCTCTGAGATGACCGAACGTTTTTTTAATACTTTCTTCTTCGCTCAATCTTATCCCGTTTGGCTCAGTTGTAGAAGTAAGCTTGGGAGAAAGGAGTGTTTATTTAGAGGAGCTAAACGAGAATGCTGTCTCTCTCTCTACCAATTTTTTTGTGTAAATTTTCAGTAGATCTAGTTTACAGCTGCAAGAATTCGTGTGTCATTCCACCCGTCGTTAATGTAAACCACACATAGAGCTCTGTAAACTGCTTCGGTGCACTTCGGGTGTAGACTAAAACTAGACATAAAACTTGTCCATTTCCATATGTAATCACGGCCAAATCTCACGATTAGAATCTCTGTACATTAACAGCCATTAAGTCTCAACCATGCTACAATCATCTGCCTACCCCACACCCACACCCACACCCTGCCATCACAGACCCAAATAAAGCACATAACATCTTACCCATAACAAAGGGAAGCGTCCCCCGACGCAAACACGGCAAATTGGAAAGCACTAGTTGGCTAATGGCGTCTCCGCTCGAAGATCGCAGATAAACCTTATTGGGTGCCAGAGAGCCACGTTCCCCCACGGCACAGTCAGGCAGGACCTTATGGCGTTACTGTGGGATTATATGAATAGCATTGGAGGGGGGCCAGGTGTGAGCAAGGGCGTCGGGTCTCTCGTCTTGAAGTTCCTCCGTTGTGGCAGGCAGAGAGACACACGTCCACTTGGCCTCGTTGTAAAGTTTGTCGTGGTTTTAGTTATCAATTCAAGGCCTTTTTTTTTTTCTTATTTAGGACATCGATGAGTAAAAACGCCATCGACCTTTTTCTTTTTTTTTTCCTAGGCTTGTGATGTACGTTTATATTTTCATGACTTTCTATACTGCGTTGAAGTCTCCACCTGGCGTCTCCTTTGATACACCAGCTGCTGTGTTCTAATCTCCTTTTTTTTCTTCTGTCATTATACCCAAGGTTTTTTTTTTTTCTTTTCGTTTCTTTCTTTCAGCTTATTTTTCTTCTTTTTTATCCTCCCACCTCCTCCCGTTCTTCTCTCACTCCTCTCACTCTCACCTCTTCTTCCACTGCCTCTCCCACACTCTCTCTCTCTTTTTCCAGTCTTACCCACCCGCGCTCCTCTCCCTCCCCGTCCGCCAGGTTCGTGACCCTGTGGGCATCACAGAGGCCACCGTGACCTGCTACTCAAGCCGCCTCACCTGACGTGACACAGCGCCCTGCGTCACCTCCTCCAGCGCCTCCTTCCTCCCACGCCTTCTGAACCCCAGCGGAGAGCACCCACACACGTCGCTCCCGTTCCTGCTGGATCAGGGGGGTCCCTTGCCAGGTCAACAGACGGCTCGTCCGGTGAACTTTGGTCGAGCTGGTGACCTCCATAGCTCTCTCTCTCTCTCTCTCTCTCTCTCTCTCTCTCTCTCTCTCTCTCTCTCTCTCTCTCTCTCTCAACCCCCGCTCCATTTTTTTTCTCGTCTTAACATCCATCTTTCTCTGATTCATATAACACCCTCCCCCCACCCCACCTCCCCTCTTTATTCACCCCCTACCCCACTTTATGTTACCCACCCCTCCAACATACCCACCCAACCAGCCTACCCACTACCCACGGGCTGTAAACTTTCCCGAAATCTAATTTGGTCCTCGTACTAATTAGCCAGAGTCTAATTAAACGTATTTATTACCTCCCATCTACATAGAGAGAGAAAAAAAAAAAAACCCACACGTTCCTTATTTTCCAGTCTCCCGCTTCAGACGTCAGTAATGATAGAGTTGATTAGTGTGACCTATTTACTGGGTCACTCCGGCCTCCATCGCCCCCAACCTGACCTGACCTGACCTCTCCATCCCCCCACCTTCGTCATGTATATATGTTATGAAGTCTTTGTCTCCGGCGTAATAATGTGGAATTACAGATTAACTCGGTTCGTTTCAGCCAAGGTTTGGGGTGTACAATTACTGTCCATTGAGGGGTTGGGGGGGTGGTTGGAACGTCTCTCTCTCTCTCTCTCTCTCTCTCTCTCTCTCTCTCTCTCTCTCTCTCTCTCTCTCTCTCTCTCTCTCTCTCTCTCTCTCTAACCGTCATTCTTACCTTCACTTACCCGTCATCTCTGTATACTGTCTCCCCTCCTGTCTGTTCATAAGTGACACCTGTCTTTCTCCACCCTTTTAGTACTTGTGGTACTTCACACCGCCATTTATCACTCCTTATTCTTCTCTCCTCTCTCCTCCTCCTCCTCTTCCTCTTCCTCTTCCTCTTCCTCCTCCTCTCTTCTCCTCCTCCTCCTCCTCCTCCTCCTCCTCCTCCTCCTCCTCCTCCTCCTCCTCATCCTCCTCCTCTCCCTTTCTTCCATTTCCACTTTTTGCATTTCCTTCGCGTCATCAAATACGTTCTTTCGGTTCATGTTGTTCGTGCTGTTGCAGGCTGAGGCTTCAGGACCTGGTGTGTTACCACCTCTGAGGCCAGCTGTTGCTGCATGTTGTCTGCTGCTGTTCTGCTGCTGCTGCTGTTAGTATTATATAGTCCTTTTTCTAGCAAGATGCCGCTTGCTGTTCGCCTCTTCATGTTCCTTTTTCACTCTTCTTTCACCCTACTCATCATCCTACTTATCATCCTATCTTCATCGTCATACTCATCATCCTATCACTATCATCATCTTCATCCTCATCATCATCCATTCATCATCATCATCATCATCATCATCATCATCATCATCATCATACCAATCATACTATTTTCATCATCATCATACCAATCATACTATTTTCATCATCATCATACCAATCATACTATTTTCATCATCATCATCATACCAATCATACTATTTTCATCATCATCATCCTATCATCATCATCATCATCATCATCCTGTCATCCTCAGCGTAAGAGAACTTTCTCCCTTACTACGAACATTTTAAAACTGTTTTACGTCGATGTACATTTAGTACCTGCCCACCTCCCCCTCTCAAAAAAGAATCCATTGTCATCACCACCACCAGTTATTTACGTCTTCCAGACCCATTTTCTGTCAGTGATTCCCTCGCGCGTGCGTTCATTAGAAGGTACAAACCCTCGCCACAAAACGACTTTGTTTACAAAACAGTATATCATCGGTCCTATCTACCCAAAAACTTGTAAATCACGTTGGGAACTTTCATTAGCTCCGCTTCGCTTCATCATCGGCCTCCCTCCTCAACCTCTGCCCTTCTAACCTTATCATTAATAGGAAAAAAAAAAAAAAAAGAAATTTCCTCTCCGCTCCTCTCATCCGCCCTGCTATATATGTTCTCACACGGCAATAAAGTTCGCAATGTTATGGACCTGTTCATCGTGGCCTACACCGTCTTCATTGGCAATAATGTAATATACTGTCCACCGTAACTGACTCTGTCGCGGAGCCATGTTGCTATATTAGATTTCCTTCTGGTATCTTTTAGTTCACATCATTTCCGACAGGGTAATGTAACTTAGCAAGGGTAATGTAGTCTAGCGGTGATGGCCAGGTTAGACCATGTAAAGAAAGGTTCCACATCAGTCAATTCGAGTTTTTTCTTCTGTCAGTTTAACATAGGCTGCGCACGTCTGCCCCAAGTGTATTATTCTGTAGTGTTTAATTCGTGTTGTTGCAGGGTGTGAGAGTCTGGCTTGTGTCTACATGTGTCAGGGGAATTTGTCGAGTGGAGAGAGGGTGTATTACACTCCGTCAGCAAAGCTCTGCTTCCCTGGTCGCTCTTCGGGCTTTTTCTGTGTACTGCTTCCCTCTGTGTGTGTGTGTGTGTGTGGGGGGGGGGGGGGGGGGGGGAAGCTCCTCCCCTGGCAGTGACTCTGGATCAACAACATCTTTTCACCACTCGTAAACTTAAACGGACTTAATTTGAACCCCCCCCCCCCCCTTTTTTTCTAAACCTCAGTCACTACACACACCAAGCCACATTCCAGCACGCTACTACTCCTCCTCCCCCACTGCCATTCCCACCTCACCAAACAGACATTCCACACCTGTCCTGCAGATGAAGTCTGACACCTGGCACCCACAGAGGAACACATACACATAAACACACACACCCACACACACACACACCTTCGTAGCATCTACACACATAAACACCCACGCCCTCCCAGAGCACACATTTCCTCTGAGTACATGCAAACGCAGCAGTACTTTCAGCTCAAACACTCACTCAGTATATACACTCTCTTTAACAATCATCTCTCCACTTTTCCAGCACATACACTCGCTCACCACACATACCTTTGCAACACATACAACCTCACCCTTTCATCTTGAAAACCTTTCCAGCACATAGAGTCTCCCACCACACACACACACACACACACACACACACACACACGCTGGTAGTATAAATCCACTCTCCCAACAGACACACACACACAAACCCTCCCAGCAAATACCTTAACCCATCTAGCCTCTCTATAGATCCTGCCAACACCTACACCCCCCCTGACACATACACCTTCCCAGTACACACCTTCCTAGCACACCTTTCACCCACTAGGCAACGCCTCCCAGCTCATATACCCATGCAACACTTACGCCACCATTAACCACTCCTGCCTCCCCTCCCACTAACTCGCCTGGCTTAGGACGTGAGATTTATTGACTATGAAAGGAAGGTGTTGGGGGTAGGAGCAGGGCCAGAGAGGCGGGAGGCAGCAAACAACCAAATGTTAGACCCTCCCAGCGCCTACTTGCCTCCGGGATATCGGCCAGCTCTCCTGCAGGAGTCTCCACACTCACGCCCCGCCGATGAGCTGACCTTAAGATTTAATTAGAATGTGTCTTTGTGATGATGGTTTGATAAGCGCGCCGCTGACGATGGGCAAGAATGTATAGGCACGTAGTAAGCTCCCTCCCCTCCTACTTTCACCACTTGTAGATGATGTAAAACCATGGTGTTTAAGACAGGCGGTGCACTGGAGGAACGAGGTGGTTGGTCATGGTAAGTGAACGAGGGTGGATGATGTGAGTGAGGAGGGGGAGAAGAAGGGGATAGCTAGTAATGAGGCGTAGGGAAGGGAGAGGATAGGTGGAAAAGATCGGATGGGGGATGGGAATCATATAGGATGATAGTGGAAAGGTAGTAGGATAGCAGAAGGAGGATATGAAGGAGGGGGTCGCGGTTAGATTCGGGGATGTGGGAGTATTGGGTGGATGTGTAGGGTATTGTGGTGGTGGAGAGGCTAATGGGGAGGAGGGAGAGATAATGGCTATAGAGAATGGAGTGAACAAAATATTGTGTACATCTAGAGTAACCCCAGCATTGCTGGACGAAAATCATCCAATCACCCAACACCTCGACTCACACACACATCTGGGAGGTGGAGTCACCTATTTGTTGAGATAATCAGACTCTCACAGCTTTCCCGTCATCTTTTTATCTTCTTTCATATCACACCTTTGTTATCTTAAGTTAAGCTAGACTCAAAGAACAAGCAATGGCTGTAACAGATATGGAAAATAAGCGTCGAAACTAAGTAATTATCTTAAGTAGATGACCTGTATAACACGAGCTGTGGTTACATGACCATTTGATAATCGACTGATCATGAGGTTCAACCACGACACACCACCTTAATTTAAGGAACCAGGACTTAAATATGTATGGAACAAGTGCACAACGACTCATTGATCATAAGAACATGCACGCACCACCACCAAGTGAGGTTTAACCACGCCGCTCGAACAGTGAGAACGTCCACACTGCATACCACCTCGGCTCGCAGACAACAACCACTGCTGCTGCTGCTCCTCCTCCTCCTCCGTTCGATCGCAATCGAACACCTGCACGTTATCGTGCTGACAGCCTTAATGTACCACGTACTGCCACACATTATCACCTGCGGAGCTCAGGCTAGCTGGAGGTGGTTGGTTGGCGGAGGTGGAGGTGGTGGTGGTTGGTGGTGATGGTGCTCTTACTTCTTCTTCTTTTTAACCCCTCACCACCACCACACCTGCTGCAGGCAAGGGACCGGTTCCTTCATTGAAAAATGAATCACGTGAAAGCCTGGCCAAGTGGTGGGCTCACCGAACTAAGACAACGAGGCCAGTCAGTAGTGACCTCGAAGAAGATAGTAATTTACCCTCAGTATCTTTTCCTCTCGGGTATCCATCGTCAACTTTCGCTCAGCTGGTGACTATTGGATCAAGGTTTCTTATTAGTAATGCGATTATCATTATGTTGTTACATTTGCTTTATTAATACGTTTACCTGGTTGTATTGACTTTATCAAGAGAGGCGGAGACCATAAAACATGATGGAGAATTACAGCGCTGACGATACAAGTGTAAGAGATTTTTAGGTTAATGGAGTGTGAAATAAGTGGGTGTGCAAATCTGACAAAAATATGTGAAAAAAGGAATAAAAAAAACCCGGAATTTTGACCAGATTATCGCTTTGAAGACGACACCACAACCCTTAAACACGACAAAAATGACCTTTAAGCACACTTGGTACGACTCCAATGTATGATCGACTGGGCCGTTGACCTGACCCCTCCCTAAAGATCAGCCCAAAAGCCACTCTATCATCATCACCAGGGTGTCATGCCATCGTCATCTAAGGCCATCCCTTCGTGCATAAGGGCCGTCCGTACCCTTGTGTTTAAGGGCCGTACCCTTGTGTTACAGGGGCCGTACCCTTGTGTTTCAAGGGCCGTACCCTTGTGTTTAAGCGGCCTTACCCTTGTGTTCAAGGGCCGTACCCTTGTGTTTCAAGGGTCGTACCCTTGTGTTTAAGCGGCCGTACCCTTGTGTTCAAGGGCCGTACCCTTGTGTTAAAGCGCCGTACCCTTGTGTTCAAGGGGGTCGTGCAGTCGTGGTCAGGAACTGTACCGTCGTGGTCAGGAACCATGCCATCGTGCTCAAGAAATTAAGTTCACAAGTAGAGCAATCTGTGCCGCAGCTCGGCTTGGCGCAGCTGGCCCGTCCGAGGGTCACGTAACAATTCTCTCCCCTCCCACAAGCCTTAATTCCAACCCTCTCGTACCCGGGGAAAGGCAAGGCAATATCATTTTTCTTCCACGCTTTGAATAAAGCTGCTCCTCGTCTTATTTTATACCTAATTCCGAGCCCATTAATGTAGTATTACATCACGGCAACTAGTTACTGATGATGTTTGTTCTGAGTGCGTGTAAACACGGTTGTTGTTGTTGCGCTGGAGGCGAGTCATGCTGGGGAGAGTTTACGCCAACATAACTTCGTCACAGTCGCTGGAACATAACTCATATTTACGAGGTATTGTTCTGGACCGCCTCGGCCCTATTGACCAACACAGTTTCCGAGTTTCCTCTATTTTTACAGAGAGTATTTCGCAGTCCACTCAGTAAACACAGAGAATCCCCGCATATGTTATTATGATAATGATAACTATTATTATTCTCATTATTGTTATTGATACTAATATTATTCTTACTCTTATTATTATTATTATTATTATTATTATTATTATTATTATTATTATCATTATTATTATTACAGTGTTGTTTCTAGTGCTGGTGGTAGTTGTAATAGTACTTGGGAAAGGCTTGTATCCATCACTTGTCTCAGCTGCGTGAGGCGATGGAGGATCCTATCCGGTTCAGGGCACTGGAGTAGGGGACCAGAGCCATGGACAGAAGCTCAATTATCCAGTTACCGTGTTCATAAACCAGTTGCACTTTAAGGTACAACAAGAGACAAAGGTGAGCTTCTTCTTTGTAGGTCCTTAATTGTTTTGAAAGTTTAATTTCTAATTGGCAACGGCGTATCGTATAATGAATGGCCAGTGGAAACAAGATGATTGTTTATCTATTTATTTATTTATAGATTGTTGATTGGAGGATGAAAATTATTATGCCTTTCCTGACCTACGCAGATCCTTGTTTTAAAGTCTACCAACTCTTGCCCCCAGTTGTTTTGTTTAACAGACCACAGATACACAAAATGGTCAATATTACTCTTTAATTTATCCTAAGAACAGACCTAAGACATACATTTACAGCTAGAGGTCAAAACAAGTTGAAAACTGATGAAGACGAATTACTAAACGACTGTTAAGAAAGTCGCTGAAATTTTGTAAACATTGGGGAACGTAGCCTCGTTGGTGTGTTCGCGGTAACTACCGATTAGCTCTTTGTAAACACCTCATTCCATTTCGTAGAGGGGGCTGACAGCCTATCAGAAAGAAGCTGCATTCTGTCCCAGGTTGCTACTGGCTGTGGACTCTGACCTGCCATAGAATGCGTCCGGTTGGAAGTTGAGGAAGTGGGTGTCTCTTGTCACAGTTTGGATGTAGCTGGTGATGCGTTAGGGCGGGCATCCGCGTGTGTTATTACCCCCCCCTCGTCCTCGCCCCCGTTTGATTACATATTTCGAATTACTTGATTACGTCCGTGTGCGTATGTGTCCGCGTTGACGTAATGTGTGTGAGTGTGTACAACGAGTGCAGCTTATGTGAGCAGTTGTTGCTAGTGAGATTCAGTCACCAATGCCTTTCTGGTGAGCAAGCAGCCCCGGGTGGTGTCAACTTACTGGCGATGGTCATGTTTGGATCACCACATCCCCGACGGTTGGCCTCACCAACGAACAACTTGGTGAGTCACAAAATCTATAATGTTATTATAATGTTATTTATAATCTATTCCAGCTCTCGACGGGATCATTTGTAATTTAGCATTGATAATGATTTAGATTACCTTTTTTTTTATAGGTAATTGTAACCTTAAGGTACAACGTACCACGGGTTTATCTACTGTAAGTGAATGCAGTGATATCAACGCTGCGCTTAACGTTATTAGATGTAGGTTAATGTCGCTGGCTTAGCGTTTCGAAATGAAGTGATGGCTGCGTAGTGTTATATATAATTGAGCAGTGCTGGGAATAGCGATCTTCGCTATGTGTTCTCAGCTAAATCTGTGGTGCTAGGCTTGTAGTCTCAGTCTATTTTAGGCCACAGAATTAGGGTCCTGATGGGCAAGGGGGAGTGAACCATGTAAGTACCGGCTCTAAGAAACGGCAAATTCGAGTAGAATTGCGATAATACTTAGATTTATCGTAGGTCCTTAAATCACTGTTTTTATTATGCTACTAAGACCATTATCAACACTCTCCATTGACCCAATTTAGTGTTTATGACATTTATGTGGTTGTATAACTTTTAAGCAGATATACAAAATCACCAATATTATTACTTATAATAATGATAATGATAATAATGTTAATAACAATACTTATTACTATCATTGTCATTATTATTCACCGTTTCCAGCCTTCGAGAGGTAGCGCTAGGAACGCTTAAGTTGTAGAGTTGTCGTGTATAATAAGCGCAAGCCACGGCCCCCTATTCATAGCCAAGACCCACAGATATTTCTGTGGTTTCCCCCTGACCGCTTCATATACCCTGTTAAAGCCCACTGACAGCACGTTGCCCCCTGTATACCATATCAATTCAATCTGATATACCTCTTGCACGCCTCACACCCTCGTGCATGCTCAGGCTCCGTTAATTCAAGGCATCTTTCACTCCGCCTTGCCATGTCGACCTCGGTCCTTCATCTTGTGCCCCGCGCTTCCGACAAGCGTATTATCTTAGTCAATCCCTCTTCACTCATCCTCTCTATATGTCCAAACAATGTTAGCACCACCCGTTCTTCTGTTTCAGATATTATTGTTATTAGTATTATTATTGTTATATTATTATTATTATTATTATTATTATTATTATTATTATTATTATTATAACATTATTATTATTATTATTATTATTATTATTATTATTATTATTATTGTTATTATTATCGTTATTATTATTATTATTATTATTATTATTATTATTATTATTATTGATAACGTTACTTTGGAATTTAGGTCCTTCAAGCTACCTCTATGTCTGTAGACAACAGACCCTCATGAATTTGCTAAACGGAATATTGATTACAGACGATTAAAAGAAAACAAAGAATGATTTTCGATTTATGATGTAAAAAAGTGGTGAAATGTAAAACAGTTGAGAGTCTTTGAAAGACGAAACGAAAAGAGGACAATGTATTTGGATTTTATTACATATTGAAGGTACCCAGTGAAGCTCCAATATTTGGGAACAGTGCGGTAGGTTCCAATACCCGGGTGAAATACTTAGCGAGAAGTGAAGGCGGAATCAAGTTCGCGCAAGCGAGTTTCCAAGCACACCATGGACTATTATTCGTGCCTGAGCAAGCAAAAAGCCCAGGTGGTGGGTGGGAGGAGTTAGCACGGAGTGGGTTTTAAAAGATTTACTTCGTACATTTAATGCCATGGCTATGAGAGAGAGAGAGAGAGAGAGAGAGAGAGAGAGAGAGAGAGAGAGAGAGAGAGAGAGAGAGAGAGAGAGAGAGAGAGAGAGAGAATATTTTGCTGCGAAAATCTTCCTCAGTTCCTTAAGGGCGACGGTACGCTTCCTGATCACGACTATACGATCCTTGTGTTATAACTGTACGGTCCTTGAGCACGATGGTGCTCTCATTGAGCACGACGGTACAATCCTTGACCACGACGGTACGGCACTTGCGTGACCTTTGACCTGACTTAAGGGCCAGGTCCAAGTCTCAGGTCATCATACCCAAGGGTCGTTCCGCCGTGTTTAAGGGTCGCAATCGTCGTACTCAAGGCTCATACTGTCATACTCAATGGGTTTAGGATTACGTAGATTCTGAATAGATGTTCATAAAGGGAAAGAATAGTGTCACTTGATTGCTAAACACCGGGCCATTCTTTTCACTGAAGCTGTGATGGCACGGACCACTCACTGTCCAAATCATGGTCGTCATATGTACGTTGTATATACAGATATACCGTAGTCTAAACCAGGTACCCATTTTATCGACCAACCCAAAGGGGAGGATGTATAGTTGGGTTGATTGTGGAACCGACTACCACGACAAGGATTCGAAACTATGTGGGTTCGACGCCGGGCGGGCCGCGAATGCGTGACGGTCTGCAGCGCTAACCGCTACACCACAGAGAACCATTACCACAACTGTTAATGACGTCAGCATTCATGGGTGACCAGGTCAACTAAACTATTCCTGTTGCTTATTCTGTCAAAAAAAAAAAAGAAGATAAGTGAGGGTGAACGGACGGACCAAGAGGCTCCTTTAGTGGAACAGGTTAGCGTTCACACACTCCAGTCACCAACCTATTAACTGTAACATTAATGTTGTGGGATTTTAAGAAACCCCTTGCCGATGGCGCTCAGACTCTTAGCGCGTCCCAGGACTGAACGCCCGTGCGACCGCAGCACCACACTGAGGATGTGCTTTTGCGATGCCGCCTGAACTGCTGGTCTTTACGTGTTCACACGGACCCCCCCAGGTGCTCTCATACACCATCGTCTCGAACTGGTGTCATTCCAGATGTATATCTTTACAGCCCTCTTGTTCCGCTTCGAACTTAACAACAACCTTCCTTGCGAACTCTATGTTCTGCCGCACCGATGTCTGTCCAGTTCTAAGTTTTATAAGAGTTCGGTTCTTTTGAACATTTCCTTCACTTCCTCCTCAATCCTCCTCCTCCTCCTCCTCCTCAATCCTCCTCCTCCTCCTCCTCCTCCTCCTCAATCCTCCTCCTCCTCCTCCTCCTCCTCCTCCTCCTCAATCCTCCTCCTCCTCAATCCTCCTCCTCCTCCTCCTCCTCCTCTGTCCTTTTTCTATCCGAATCACTCTTGAACCTCCCTCCGTCCCCTCGAATTTTCATGCTTCAGAAGTCCTGTTACCCCATAAGACACTTCATCCTTTAGAACCTCCTCGTCTCCCCGAAGCCCCAGGTCCTCCAAATCCACCTCGCGTCCTTTTGAAACCTCACGTCTTCCAACGCCACCCCCCCTCCCCTTCGTCCTTCTCAAGCCTCACCTCTCCTCCTAAAGCCACCTTCTTCCTGAGTCCTGACTATCCTTTGGCCCTTGTCTTTCCAGGGGTTTGGGTCCACGCCGCCTCAGAAGAAGGCAGAGTGCGGGATGGGGCTCTCCATCCATGCGGAAATATCGTGATCTGGCGCGAGGAAAGAAAGGGAGAACGAAATAGGAAAGGAAGGCACAAGGAAGGTACAACGATAAGAAGAAAAACGAAAGAAAAGATAAAAAACGTATAAAAAGAAAACAAACGACGCAGTGGGAAAATACGTATCATGATAGACTCTGAAAAAAAGAAGTGCATTGTACAAAGTATGAAAAATACGTAAAAGAATCGAAAATAATATACTTTCACATTGACTCAAAAATGAAACTCGAAATTAGCCAAAATTAAAGTCTTGTGAGTATTCCAGTAATCGTTACTACTTGTTACTCATGTGACGCGTGAGGGCAAAGAGGCATGTGACTGCCACTGTCGAGGGTAACGCGTGCGTTACACTGCTGGATGGTGGATCAATAGCCTTTCTGGAGTCTCCCTACAACCATCAGGTTTTGGAATGAGTCGATTCAGATCCGGGAACGATTTGACTTCGGTGGGAACATTTTGACGCAGGTTATAGAATGACATAACCTAGGTATGTGGCACAGCATAGCTCAGGGTTGTGATAAATCTAACTGAAGCACAAGCAGTGTTTTGAATTAGATTTAGGGAAGGCATGAGTCAAGACTTGACCTTCGTCTTAGGGGCAGGATTTGGATTAGCTAAGAATTAGGCTTGATGGCGGTAGTTGGACCAAGGCTTGGGATCTGCTTGGCTCAGGCTTGAAGACTGCTTGTTGTAGGCTTGGAGACAACTTGGCTCAGGCTTGGAGACTACTTGACTCAGGCTTGGAAACTACCTGGCTCAGGCTTGGAGACTACTTGACTCAGGCTTGGAAACTACCTGGCTCAGGCTTGGAGACTACTTGGCTCAGGCTTGGGGAATACCTGAACCAGGCTTGGAGATGACTTGGCTTAGTCTTTAAATACTGCAGATGTTGCATTTGAAGAGCCAATGACTAAGAGTAGGCTATTCATCCCCTCGACAACTCTTCAGTTCACGCCACATCATCATGCAAGCACAAGATCACCGGGTTCGTTCCATTTCTCTCAGTTGGCAGTAGCCTTCAAGAAGCAGCCCTTCCTCTCCTCTCGCTGTGGGCTGATCATCGTGTAAATATGGCTCTTGCCTCGCAAGCGTCTGGTGATGCGTCCTCGTTCCCTCAAGTTAGTGTCTTCTCGTCTGCTGCTTCCTTCTTCTCCACCTCTTCCTCTCCTTCTTATCCGCCATAACCCTCTTCTCCTCTTCCTCTCTTTCTCTCTCTCTCTCTTTCTCTCAGCCTCTCCTCCTCCTCCTCCTCCTCCTCTAGCGGGCCATGGGAGGTCAAATGAGGTTAAGGGTGCCCTTGTTCACTCAACCCCCCGATAAGCTTGCACTTGGTATTTACAACAGGAGGTCGCAGCCTCCACTCTTGTGTACCTTCCAGAGACGAGTCAACACCGGCTCAAACATTCCAAGGAAAACTTCAGCTATCGGAACTTTTAAAGCATCTTAATGAAACATTCTGCTCATCTCAGGCGGGTAACACGGCCATCGCTGATAAAAAGAAACGCACATTAAATAGACATAACAGATTTTCAGTGGAAGCAGCTAATTCTTATGCCTGGTCAGCGTGTCCGCGTAGAGAGCCCTTGAGCCCATTTTATGTAATATACAACAACAGACGACAATAAATTCCCGGTGGATGAGATGCAGATAAGATGGACGACTGGGTCTTGGTGTGCTCAAAGTTGATATATATCGCCCTCGTGACTCGACCCTTCACGCTGCTGACGTCCAGACGAGACCCCATGGAAGCTTAAACCTGGTGTTGATAATACAGTCGGCTCTCCTTAGCTCTGGTTTAGGGCATCCCGCCACCCTAGTATCAACAGTGGGCGCTCCTTCGGCCGCTGCCCCACAAGGATGTATTGGTCTCTGTTCCAGACGTTCTCGGGGCTTAACTACGGCTGCACAGGAGAAGTGATGACGGTGGGCCGTCACGCAGCCTCCCATGATAGCAGGATAACTGGGTTGATAGCATGTTACTTTGTTCCTCACCCGGAGAGGAACAAAGCTGGCTGAAGAGCGTCTCCTTAAGCCAAATGTTATAAAGTAGTGCAGACGATGTTCGGGGCAGCTCGGGCGCCTTGTAATTTATCACAGTGGTTTGATATAAATCATTTTAATCACAGAGTTTGGCTGCATTGTACAAAAGAGTGTTTAAAAATGTTTTAAGAGTCTCAAGAGACTCATGGAAGCTTCGAAGGGTCTCGGCTTATCATACGGCAGCTTATTTTACGTCCGTTGTCTGTGAGTCATTTACCTGCAGCTCGAAACACCTGGATCTTTTAACTTTTTGCCCCCTGAGCCCTTGTGTCTTATGCCTACGGCCCTGAACACCTCTTGCGTTATACTTGCACCTTGAACACCTGCACCTTATACTTGTATTCCTGGATACCTGCAACTCGTACCCCTGAACATATGTCCCATCTACCAGCAATTCTGAACACCTGTGCCTTATACCTCCACCCCTGAACATATGAGATTGCACACATGAAGATTTGCTCCATAGTTCTGCACACTTGAACACCTCCGTCTCATACTTGAACATGTGCAATTTACACCTGGTCCATTGAACACCTTCGCTTTACACCTTTTGGCTTACAATTTGTACACTCTGTCTCAAGCGGTTCGAAATTCAGTCATGGCTTTATCAGCTAAGCTGAAGGAAAGTTGCTGCCCGTCATCCCTTGTCATATGTCACCTCATGCCTACCTTCTTACATGGTGTCAGCTTGTGCCATGTCACCGTTAGCCTTGTCATATACAGTGTCATGTGGGACTGTTACGCCACCACCTCACACGTCAGCCCTGTCATATAGCGTCAGGAAGGGTGCCAAGCCACCAGTTCACGTGCCAGTCAAAATGTCACGTCTTTATCCATCACACTTGACCCCCATCTGTTTCAACAGGCGAGGGTCCTTGGCCGAATTTATGGCAAGTTGTTGGAAGATGTCTTTCTTACCTTCCAGCCGCCACTACTCTCTGTTTTACGATCATGTCGCCACGTAGTTTAGATTACGAACGTAGGATCCTATCACTGTGCTCCAGTAGATGGCTTGCTTTTAGGCTGTCTGGTCTTGTGTCATCTGGCTTCACCATAGACTTCCATAAACTACTGGCTCTCTAGTGAATTTGCCTCTCACTTCCGACCACATTTCCTCTACTATAACTACTCATTTTCCTCATTTCATCTCCTCTTCACCATCATCTCTCTCTCTCTCTCTCTCTCTCTCTCTCTCTCTCTCTCTCTCTCTCTCTCTCTCTCTCTCTCTCTCTCTCTCTCTCTCTCTTCTCCTTCACCCCCTTCGTTTTTTTTTACCGTCTCTCCCTTCTTGTCCTTCCCTCTCCTCTCCCCCCTCTTTCCATCTACCCCCTATCCCTCTGATTACCCATCTCCTCCCGTCTATCCTTTTATCCAAGTCCATTCTCCCCTTCCCACCGTCTTCCACTCTGTCTCTCTCATATTCCTTCACCTTCACTGTCTTCTCTCCATCCTTCTCCTCCTCCTCCTCCTCCTCCTTCTTCTCCATCCCCACAACCTTCTATTCTCCACCAATACCCTACGTCTTCCATCTCTACGTCTTTCCCTCACCATCTCCCCACTCCACCCACCCCCAACCCTTTGCCCACTATCTCTCCATCTCCTCACCACCTTCTCTCCTCGTGTCTCGCCACCATCATCTCTCTCTCTCTCTCTCTCTCTCTCTCTCTCTCTCTCTCTCTCTCTCTCTCTCTCTCTCTCTCTCCCCGTGTCCTCGTCGCCCCCCCCCACCCCCTTCACCCAGGCCACTACTATTCCCCCCCTCCCAGCACCCGCCTGCTCACCGTACCTGCCGTGTCACTCGTCCAGATAGCGTCAGTGCTTGGCTATCTCGCGGTCTCTCCCTGCAGGTGTTCCAGTCTTTGGCATTCTCAGAAACACCGGAGGATTTTCCTCCTCAGATGTGCGTAAGACCCGAAGATTTTGAGACTCTCAAAAGCGGCCATTGAATATAATACATTTTTTTTTGGAAAATCAAGTAGAAAATGGGATTCTATACAGTATTATGTAAGAAAACGTAATGCCTGTTCACCACCCCCCTTCCTCCTCCTCCTCCACCTCCCATCCATTCCGTATCCCCTTGAGTTCGATTATAGTCCATTGTTCTGTATTTATAACCACGCGCTTTCGCCCTTACGTCTTTCAATGTGATCGAAATAGAAACGAGTGGGAAAAAAAGAGAGAGAAAAAAAAAGCAAACGAAAAATGACTTTACCCCATTTTCCCAGCGACGGGCATGAAGGTCGAAAGTCTTAATTCATCCAGCTTTATCAAGGGTGATCATATGCGTCGTCTCCTGCTCGTACCAGAGTCCCATAATTAGTGGATGACTGGGCCAAGCTGTACGGACAAGCGTGTCAGGTCGCTCTATCTGTGTCCTCCATCCACCAGCAGCAGCAGCAGAAGCAGCCTTCTCCAGTGTTACCAACCTGGTCCCCTCAGGTATGGTCCAGTGCTACCATCTGATAACGACGGGCATTTTTCTGCTATTACCACTACGTCGGGTACTGTTGTTGAACCCACTGATGTTCATCGCCAACGGAGGTAGAGGCAATTGGTCGACCGTTGTTGTCAAGTGTGAACTAGCGCTTACGGCTCAAAAGTGTTCGCTAGCGCCCCATACAATTGTCTGGTTTTCCCTGTTGACAAGATCAGATCCTCCGTTGCCCATCTTACTTATCTAAGGCACAGGGGGCGCCGCAGTGGGGGAGGGCCTTGTGTGTGTGTGTGTGTGTGAGTGGCCTCCTGCAGTGGGATGCCGTTGGCCCAATTCCTGGTGAAGGACAGGTGAGAGGGGGTGCAAGTTAAGCTGCCCACTGTAGGGAGGAGGAGGGAATGGGGTTAGGGTGGTGGTCGTCGTCGACGGAACCCGCTCAGTGTCAGCTGACTTGCATACCCGCCTGACTCGTCGACGGACGAAAAAACTTTGGCTTTGTGAAATTCTTATGTCATTATCCTCCCTGACAGATCAGTTTTTTTTTTATCATTAATGTTTTATGGGAATTATTATCATAAATCATTTTCGAGTGGGTGCTTCTCGTGTGTATCTTGGGAGCTGTGTTCTAAGGGATGTAGGATGAGATATATGTGTATATATGTAACAGATAATTGCTGCATTGGAACTCGTGGGGGAGGGAACAAAGACTTTGAGTAGAGGCGGTGCGTGTGGCGGAAATCCACAGTGGATGTCGAGGTAGGAGCGTTCTTGTCCCCCCACCCTCTCTAGCTTCGTATTCTTGGCATCTGGACAGATCATTACATGGAAGAAAACGGAAGAAGAAGAAAAAAAAGAGAAGACGGTGCTTAGCGTAGGTTCTAGGTTTTACTTCTCCCACTTCACGATAAGTGGGCAACAATGCCCCTCTCTCTCTTTGACATGCCATCAGAATACGAGATTTCCTTGGCTGTATTAAATGATGATACTTCGAAGACAGAAACTAGGTGAGAATAATGTTATCTTTTTGATATAATGTGTTTTGTACATACTAATAGTTAATCTGTACGTCACAAGATTGTAATTACTTGAACAATTGCTGGTTGATGAAATGGTTGACCACATCAAGTGACTAGATTACAAATAGAAATGCGAAAAATCATCTGCATAGCGACCTTTGGAGGGGGAAAGAGAGCGAGAAAAAAAAAAAAAGCCAACAACTGACACACGCCCATTAACGCAGATTTGTCAAGGATACGACAATTAGGCAAGTCACCCCTCTGACGTTGAAAAATCTTGTCACTGCCAATAGAAAACGTGATGCATGGAGTGACTTTATAATGAGGCCTAAATATGGATGTTTCTTTGGACTAATTGCAAGGTTGGGAGCGAGGCTGGCAAGACAGATGTGGGTGATGTTAACAGTGAGGTCATAAGGAAGTGAAGGAGAGGTAGATCAATGGGAGAATGAATAGATAAATAAGAGAAATTATGGTAAAAGAGGATTGGGAATATGATATTGCTGAGGACGATGGGGAAGTTGAAGAAATAGGATTTGATGTGTAGAAAGAAATGTAAGTAGAAAGAAAATGTAGAGTAAGAAGATTAGACAGGAAAACTGGCGATAAGAACAAGGAGAAAGAGGAAAACCAAGAGGTTTAGTAAATGTTAGAAAACGAAACATGGGATGTTGGAAACATTAGAAAACAGGAGTTGGGTCGAAAGTAATGTGAAAAAATATTAAAAAAATGAAAATGAAAAAAAAATTGGGGGAAGGAAATTAGAATTAATAGTGACAAAGGAGCGAGAGAAGTAATTAGACAAGGGAAGGGCCACACCCCAACATGATGACCGGGTCAACAGTGTTGGGTGACTGTAATGAGAATATGAGGCAGGTTTGCCACATCTCAACCCCCTCATTCCCATAATGACATTCGCCGGAAGTTTGCATCGGAACGTTGAAATTCATTTACGAATCAGCGAATATTACGATAACAGGATGATAACCCAGCTAGACATATTTAAATGACCAGAGCAAACATACCTGTGAATTACCTGTTGTCTTTTTTTTTTTTGTATCAGTTCTCAGAGCGGAGCAAACATACCTGTGATATGTGAATTACCTGTCGTATTTTTATTTTGTATCAGTTCTCTGAGCGTTAGTATTAGCGTTATTGGTTTTAAACGTCAGTGAACTGATGCGTTTTTTTTTTTTATGAATGGAAATGAATAGATTTGAGTGTGATCTCCCAGAACCCGCTTGATAAACAGGCAGACGTTGATCACATTTCCCCTCTCCCCTTCCTTCAAACGTGTAATTTAGACCAAGAAATCCCAAATATGTTCAGGCTCTACTTACTGGAGCGTGGAGCTCGTAATGCCTCGGAGAAATGCGGCGTGCGAGCCATTACCTGACCCCTTGGCTGATCTTTTCCAGGAGGGGGTCCAGGTGCTATCAAAGACAGGGGTCCGGGTTACGATCCAGGCAGCGTCCAGGTGGATTTGGGCAAAGGTCCTAGATGTCTGGTCCGGGTAGCGTTCCGTTGTCTCTGGTGGGTTCCACACAGACGTTTTCCCATGAAGCAGCAACTCTTGTCCTGGAAGAGTCCCACTCAGACTACCGTCCTTGCTTGTCTTGGCCGATCAGTTAACAACCTCTTGCCGCATCAAATCACTGGATGTCAGTTTTGCCACCAAAACCGGCATTTTCGTATCATTACTACGGTGAAATGATTTCATTTAAGGTATAACTTTTAAGCCATCTCAGTAGGGTCGCGTGTATGTAATTAAGTATTTATGGTTACCTGTTTTGTCCTCTACGTGGAGGAAGTTTTTACAGTTGTGGGCCTCATAACTTGAACCATCTCACCTATCATGGAACTTACTGAATTTCTTTATGGTGTGTGTGTGTGTGTGTGTGTGTGTGTGTGTGTGTGTGTGTGGTGTTTGTAGCAGCGAGACAATGGAAAAGCTCTTTGGAATGACGTATGGTTCATACGTAGTACACTAAAGTTCAAAACCCCCCATCTAGGCTCTGAGGTCTTACGTGTGTCCACTGACTACTAATGAGTCTTGTTTGCTTAAACGAAAATCCCGTCCGTATCGACGTAGAACGGAGAGTGAAAATTTGGCTACACAGAATGGGTAAATGTAAGAGCATTACATGCCGTGCCATGATTAGGCCATAATCACTGGTGCAGCGAAAGATAATTTCTTGGGTCATATTTGGTTAGAGACAAGGTGCGGTATGTTACATGTCTCCTGCCTGTAAAACTTCACTTAATAGATATTGCATGAATTTTACAGATACACTCGTACAGGATACTGATGAACAGCCTTGAGTTGCGGGGTTAGACGCTTGAGCACGACGGTACGACCTTTGAGGACGACGGTACGACCTTTGAGCAAGACGGTATGACCTTTAAGCACGACGGTGCGACCTTTGAGCAAGAAGGTATGACCTTTAAGCACGACGGTACGACCTTTGAGCACGACGGTACGACCTTTGAGCACGACGGTGCGACCTTTGAGCACGACGGCACGACCTTTGAGTACGACGGTACGACCTTTGAGTACGACGGTACGACCTTTGAGTACGACGGTACGACCTTTGAGCACGACGGTATGACCTTTGAGCACGACGTTACGACCTTTGAGCACGACGGTGCGACCTTTGAGCACGACGGTACGACCTTTAAGCACGACGGTGCGACCTTTGAGCACGACGGTATGACCTTTGAGCACGACGGTACGACCCTTGAGTACGTCGGTACGACCTTTGAGCACGACGGCACGACTTTTGAGTACGACGGTACGACCTTTGAGCACGACGGTATGACCTTTGAGCACGACGGTACAACCCCGTGGGTGTAACGACCTATCCTTTTGAAACAACCAACCCCAAATGATCAAGCCAAATGTTAGCCCATCACACCCCTCACCTCGTTAGTGCCGTTCGTGCCCGAGGGTAGTACCGTCGTGTTCGGAAGTCGTGTCGTCGTGCTCATGGGGGTCGTGTCGTCGTGCCTCAGGGGTCGTGTCGTCGTGGCTCAGAAGGTTCACGAGAAGCGAATAAAGGAGGCTGTTATCTGGATCACACCATGGAAAGCGAAACACGTGTAACAGGCCAGCAAGCGAAAGACAAAGGAACTTTTCGAACGTTGAGACCTTGAACTTAAGTAGACCTTGAATACTTAGTCGCCTGAAGACACGGGAGTCCTTGAGCGATGGACCTGATGGGAAAGTACAGGCTGTCGTGGCTGTGAACAATATACCAACAGGAGGGAGGGAGAAAAAAAAAAGGAAAGAAATATATCTTAAGACAAATAATTTGTGATAATCTTCGGTTACTTTTTCTATAATTGAAGGAGGTCCTGCAGGCAGGGCCGATCGCACGGTTATTAGGGGGTCAGTGAAGGTAGACTTTAAAGCGGAGGTTACTGTAGGCATCCATCAAGCGGGGCCAGCTGACGTCATCTCTTCTAATGTCGGGTGTGGTGATGATGGATGCCGAGGCCTGGCTGACGTGCTGGTGGCGATAAATGGCAACGTCAGCAACCACAGGCAGACCCCAAGCACTAGGGAACAAGCAGGGCAAAGGAGGAAGAAGGTGGAAGAAAAAGAGGAGGAGGAGGAGGAGGAGGAAGAGGCTGTGAATTGAGGTGAAGGCAAAGAAAAAGACGAAGATGAAAATAGAGAGTAAAAATGTAAGAGAAGAGAAATTAATTTGGACAGCACGCTCTCATCATGCAACATCCCATGATGGAAACATTTACCTGATTGTTATAATGCTGACGCCTTTAAAACCATTTTCTTTTGAAATTTAAAACCATTTTCTTTTGAAATTTCATCTTTACACTCTTCGTTCATTTTTAATCTTCGTTTTTTTTTCCCTCTGGAGGATATTTGATACAGCAGTGGAACAAAGGCTGATTCTTGGCCAGGTGGTTTTTGGCAGTGTTAGAATGTAGCTCTTGCCTTGATAAAACTGTATAGTATGGAATGGAATGATCAAGAAGACGGTAAAGAATGAATATGAAAGAACCCGGTCATCTGAATGGATGAATAATGACCCAAATGCCTCATTTCTATTTCAGGAAGTGATAGTCTTCGTAGTATAGGATCACGGTAACAGTCGCTTAGGTTATAACTGAGTCCGTGTACTCATCCGTTGAGGGAAAACCCCCTCCCAAGATGTCCAGATTTCCTGCTGTTGAGGCAGCGTTGACAACAGGAGACGCCAAGAACGTACTCTGACCCTGGCAGAGGCTGTCCGGATGCTTCCTCAACTCCCACCAAGAGGTCGCTGGTTGATGAATGGGACGTAATTAAACTATTAAGGTATAATGTGCCTACACCAGCCCTCTCATTTTTGTGCTGGTCGGGGATATTGTGCCAGCCCTCATGCCACCAGCACAAAGCAGTGGGGGAAAAAGAAAAAATATAACTGTACTAACTTGA
Organism: Panulirus ornatus; assembly: GCF_036320965.1. Taxonomy (NCBI): domain Eukaryota; kingdom Metazoa; phylum Arthropoda; class Malacostraca; order Decapoda; family Palinuridae; genus Panulirus; species Panulirus ornatus. The sequence continues at coordinate 10,605,910 of NC_092265.1, read as the reverse complement.
GAAGCATGGATAAATACATGGTCTACAGGATCTTGAGGATGAAGAATGGATTCAAGATGGTATTAAGACCTAGATGCGTATCGATACTATATCAACTCTCTTTTGTTTTTCTTGGTGGGCGAGTTGAAGCCGAGTTGGGGGGGAAAAAAATTAAATTCTTTATCCTCGAGAAGAATGGATAAATGCAGGCTGAAGGGGACACTGAAGGAGATAAAGTAACTGGAATTTACAGGACGCTAATGCATATATAAGTGATATCAGACGGTGGGCAGGTTCATCCTCACCTGGGGAGGTGAATTTCACGAAACCTAAATAGAATTTTAGATCCTGGACTGCAAAGGTACGGCCCAAGGGCACGACGGCACGACCTATAAAGTATAAAAGCATGACTCTAACGTTGCCCTTAAGAGTCATGTTTAAAGGCCAGGCCATCATGCCCATGTATCGTACCGTTGTGCTCAAGGGTCGCACCTTCGTGCTCAAGGGTCATACCATCGTGCTCTAGGATCGTGCACCTCCTTCTCAAGGGTCGTACCGTCGTGCTCAAGGGTTGTACCGTCGTGCTCAAGGGTCATACCATGTGCTCTAGGATCGTGCACCTCCTTCTCAAGGGTCGTACCATCGTGCTCAAGGGTCGTACCGTCGTGCTCAAGGGTCATACCATCGTGCTCAAGGATCGTACCATCGTGCTCTAGGGTCATACCGTCGTGCTCCAAGGTCGTAACTTCTTAGGGTTAAGAAGGTTGAAGGTAGATGCAAGGGTGAGACCTCGCTGTGATAAAAGATGAGTGTCGAGAGAATAGGATGATGCTACATTCAAATTGATGATATATTAGGGTCGGCAGGACGGTAATTAAAGGGTTCAGTGTAATTTTCCGCTGTTTTAATTGGTGGAGGAGTCCCTGGGGGTAAAAGGGGGTGTGGTCAAGAAGCAACTACCTGAACCAACTCTACCATGCTGGTCACGTAGCCCGGTGGACGATCGTCGTCTTATCTCACAGATAAGAGAGTCAAAGTAGGATAGCATGAGAGATCACATGGCGTAATAAGGTAGATGACATCGTAAGGGAAAATAGGTGGTAGAAATGTTGACGTGGTAAGCCAGACAGCGAGCCAGACAGCATCCAGCCAAGGAAGCAAGACCCTCCTGACGCAGGAGTAGCGATGTTGGTGCCCAGGAGCAATTGTAGTCCCTCTGTGTGGGTCTTATCTTCATTGTTCCTATTTTCGTGTCTTGAAACGTTTTCGTTTTCTCATTCTTTCTGTGTCTTTTTTTTTTTTTATTTTCCATTTCCCCAAGAGTCCTTAAGCCACTCTTCCTTCTTTTGTCTTTTTCCCCGACCAGAAGAATCTCCTCTCCCACAGCATAGTCAAGGATATGACAGAAAGACAGACAGATGTGTTGCAGACGGGGAGAAGAGAGGGATACATGAATATAAAGAGACAGAGACGTAGAGAAAAACATCAAGAGAGAGAGAGAGAGAGAGAGAGAGAGAGAGAGAGAGAGAGAGAGAGAGAGAGAGTACACACATCAATTCCTGGTTCCTGATCACACGTCAGGAGGAGGAGGAGGTCGGCGGTTCTCTCCCTCCCCTGCAGCGTGTAGTAAGGAACGGTACCCACCCGGCGCACGCTGATGCCTATCTCCTCTCGCCAAGGTTCTGCTGGACGGACATTGGGCAATTGTGCGTGGTCCGCGGTGATTCACGGGCCCCCCTCCTCCGCCGCACCCCCAGACGAACACGGGCATGTCTCGATAACCGATCCTCTCTCTCTCTCTCTCTCTCTCTCTCCCCCATATCCTTTTGTATCTCCGGGCGCACACCCATAGCTCCCGAACCTGACGCCACACCCCCATAGCCCCCATTCACAACTCGGTACACCCCCATGCACCGACCTCAATACCCACCCACGTCTATTATTATCTCTCCTCCCGCCTCGACCTCCACTCCCGCTTACAAACCTTCCCTCCGCCACCCCCATTCCACAGTCACAACCTTACCCCACCCCCCACTTCATATCCAGCTCTCTCTCTCTCTCTCTCTCTCTCTCTCTCTCTCTCTCTCTCTCTCTCTCTCTCTCTCTCTCTCTCTCTCTCTCTCTCGCTTGCCGACCCCTTCCCTTCCACATCTCCCATCTTACCCCACCAGCATCCCCCCCTCTCCTACATTTTTACCCCAACCCTAGTATTACCCCCATGCACCTCCCCATCACCCTCATCTTCTCCCATGCCCTCCAACCATATCCTTCCCTCCCTCACACACACACACACACACACACACACACACACACACACACACACACACACACACAACAAACTGCAATGCATTCGCCACAGGCCAAACTTCCCACCACTGGCGCCTTAATGTCCGTCTGCACGCGATGTGTCACTCTTTATCCTTCGTCGCTCTGGCAAGCGTCTGGGGCGAGGGATGACGTGCTGCCCATACCATACAGACGGTTGGGTTGACGGGGATCTCTTCGTCCCTGTCATGGGGCGAGATGTCTCTGTCAACTGGACTGTCGTTTGCACGGGCGCAACGCTGGTGCATGTTGCATGTATTCATCCAACGCAGAGAGGGACAGACGTGGCCAGAGCCACAACGTATCTACACAGGGAAGACAGACGCAGGTTGACGGACGAGCAAGCAGGTAGACAGAGAGATAGACAAACAGATGCGCATGTTTACAGACAGGCAAAAGGAGACAGACAGACGTCTATATACCATTTTGTATGTTTATCCTCGACAGAATAAACTGATGAAGAAATCAGAAGACTAAAGGGAAATGATGACAGTCATGAAAAGTAGTCAGAGTTACGAATGTCGGAGGCAAAGACAAATATCTTCCACAACACTTGGTGAGGACCCACACCAAAAAAGTTCTGGGTGACAGAGAGCCTCACCACCACCACCACCATCATCATCATAGATACACAGACCTGAATACCAGTTTTATTTGTCATCTGTCAACAATTTCACACAGCTTGAATCATCATCATCATCATCATCATCATCCCCCACCCCACGCGACCACACATTTTATAGTCATCGCCGCGTGTTGAATACCGGTAGATCTACCAGCCGGTCGAGGGTGCTTGTAATTGGCATATCCGCCGCATCGGTTAGGATGTGCGCTACCGTATACGGTCCAGAGCGGTGGCGATTACGATCTCCTCAAGTCCCATCCCGCGAGCTGTCAGAAGGCGACCCCAAAGTAGCACAAAGACCAATTGAGAAGTTGATTTATCATCCACTCCGCCATCGCTTTCCAGCCTTGGCGTTTGGCAGCTATTTATCGACTTTGCTCTCTCTTCTTTTTTTTTTATGTGACCCTAAATACCGCCTTCCTTCATCATCTTAAAGGATTCTCGCCACTACATTATCCATCTCGGGTTGATCTTTACATCCCTCTGCTTCTGGGCTCTGGTTCGAGGCACAGGGTAGGAGAAAATGGCCTCTAACACTGACTGAACTAAGGTCCGAAAACAGGAGTGTGTGTGGCGTTTACAGCGGATCGGCTGACTGGCATTCATAGTCGCTTTGATATGATTGGCTTCAGCTTATTTGGGTTTAGAGAGGAATGGCTTGACTGGAGACTGGAGTTTGGGGTACATAATGACCGACTTTCCATTGCCCTTCATCGGTCTTTTACGACAGGAAAACGTCAAAACAATATCATACTACGGTTAAGTATCTTTATATGTGTGTATATATATATATATATATATATATATATATATATATATATATATATATATATATATATATCGGTATCCTTCGCATTCCTTCCTTGCCTAACAGAATTCGAAGGCTAGAAAAGACTATGCGATAATGATGCTGATGAAACTCGGTTAAGGATTTTTTAAGGGTAAGAGAGGGTTCCTGTCTCTGGTGACGGGTCAGGCAGGAAGAGTTGATGGGGGAGGAAAGGAGAGGGAATGGGTGGAGGTTAGAAACGACACCAATGACATACAAGAGGTTGATGTTTCAATGTTATTATGATATGATCTCATAAGTGTCAAATCTAATATCAAAACGGTAGACACGATAGACACCAGTATGTTAATTTTCTTCCCAGTTTTCAACTGGAAACCAGCATAATCTATGACTACGTCACTCAAATACCACTTGTATACCATGTTGACGAGTCATACCATCGTGGTCAGAGGGCGTACCGTCCAAATCAAAGGGTCAGATTAGGTTTTCGCAGATCAGCGCAACACAACACTATGCTTGAAACACGATCATACATAATTTCCCCTACCACACAGTGTTGCACAGCCAAGACCGAACCACGATTGAGTTAACTACCTCATGAGCTCTTAAGTATCGGCAGTGTTATTGCTCCTAGCCTTAGAGAGAGAGATGTATCTTATGATTCCAATTAGGTCGTCAAGTTGGTAAACAGGGATCATGCGGGTTTCCAAAAATCTAAGCGAGTGTGATCGTTCATTCATGAAAAGTGCAGAATTGAGAGGTCTAGAAAATGGCCTTAAGATTTGCTAGTTCGTCTGGATTTCGACACCGGGCGCCCAAGATGAATGCTGGAGAAGATGACCATTCTTGTGAACTTGAATATGCAGTGCGACCTGATATTATCAAAGTTGTTTCTTTCTTCTTCCAGTGTTGTCTTGTCACATACGCGAATGTAAATATGTTTTTGTCGGTAGAATTCATGAAGGTTGAAATCTACATGGAGGTTAACACGACTGAAAAATATGAGAGAAATGGTTTCACTGTGGCTGAATCATTCTGGGAAATGGTCGTAATGGGGCCGAGTCTGACAAAAATGGTCTTAATGGGTTGAAACAGTCCAAGTCCTTAGACAGAAAATAGACAGGGAGGACGAACACAGACTAGGTAGACCGATAGATACGGGGAGATTAAGCGGAATAAACGGAAGCTGGACAGAAAAAAAGACAGGCCCTTGGACACACAGATAGCTACAGTTACTTCAGACAGAAAGACAGACAGACAGACAGACTGACAGAAAGGGAGGAGGAGGGTGGATCAGGTGGATGATAACTCTACGGTAAGACTCCTCGCTACAAGAGGCCCACATACCGCTACCTTGGCATCATGACACACACCGCGACCTCGGCATCATCTTGAGCGGAAGAAGAAGACGTGGTTCGCGTGCCACTAAGGACCCATAATATGCTTTGAAGTCAAGCCCGCCCGCGCCCTCCCTCCCTCCCTCCTTCCCTCCCTCCCTCTCGACCCTTCCAAAAACTTTTACCCGTCACGCAGGAAGTCAGTTTGGGTAAGAGATTCCATTATCATTACTGGCTGCCGCTCCCTCTGGAAAGGACTGGGGGTAATTTTTCTTCAGGATTGATTGTGTTTCATTCTATTTCCCCGTGTGTTATTACCATTAGCGTAATAGATCAAGTGGGCAAGTGGTATTTCAGACCTCCTTTGCTTGAGTGTGTGACGCTCACTTTTTTTTTTGTGTGTGTGTGTGTGTGTGTGTGTGTGTGTGTGTGTGTGTGTGTGTGTTTGAGTTTGATTTATGGAGAAATAATGTGAAGTTAATTAAAGGGACTTTCATGTTTTAAGACGATTTTTCCCCGATATCACCCCAGTTTAGTACGGGATGATGTAATTGGCCATAAAACCGCGATCTCGTGTGGTGGTGATGCAAGGCATCAGCCGTTGGCGTGTTTTACGATGCTTGTTGCAAAGCAAAGTACAGTGGGCAGTAAATTCATGATTTACAATATTTCGGATCTCACCAAGAGCTGCAGCCGGAGTTCTAACGGGATTACCGAGAGATTTACGAGTGCGGATGAGTTTAGGGAAGGATTTGGGTCTTTTTACAAATAAGGGATTTACTGCTAATAACACAAGAGTTTCAACAGTTCGGGATATCCAGAGTTTACGAAACTACTACTGTTTTAAAAGGCGCCGGATGATGACCCATAAAGGCTCAGGACCCGTAAAGTAAGAAGAAGGGAAGAGGGGAAAAAAAAAATATGTATATGAATGAATTGATCAAGAACATGAATAGTTAGTGCAACAGGCGTGTGGGCAAGTTGGGATCTGTGCGTTTTACACACCGCTGTGATGGCAAGACCCCGCTATCAGTGTTCCCTCAGTCTGTTATTGTCTTGGCTTTGTGTGTGTGTGTGTGTGTGTGTGTGTGTGTGTGTGTGTGTGTGTGTGTGTATAGCTTCTGGCGCGTGTGATTACCTGTTGCAGATCTGTACTGTAGGGGGAGGAAATTTTACACTCGTGGGGCCCCATCTCGTGGACGCTCCCTGCTGTCATACAGTCTCCTGGATTTATGTATGTCTTTACTGATCATGTGTGTGTGAGTGTGTGTGTGTGTGTGAGTGTGTGTGTGTGTGTGTGTGTGTGTGTGTGTGTGTGTGTGTGTGTGTGTCTTATAAACTAAGATTTCTGTGCAACTTAAGCTTGCGTGTAACAGTCGAATTAACATGTCAGTTAGCTTGCGGACAGACAGACCTACGCGTCATGCACAGCCACCCCGCTGCTTGAGCTACACAGCTTCACGGGGAGACGTCGAAGGTCCTCCTGGCCTTCCCCAGATCAATCAGAGCAGCGGTGCCCCAGAGGGAATACTGAGCAGGTACTTGCACAAGGGCTGCCTCGACCCTCCAGTCGTCCTAGCTTCTGGTCTTGACTGCTTTTTCAACACAGTTTGTTGAGGTGATGCTATTTCCGGTAGAGATCGGTATCAGAATGAGTTAAGACGAGTAGTAAGTTCACATGTATACATGTGTATATGTATACAGACATTCATATATATATATATATATATATATATATATATATATATATATATATATATATATATATATATATATATATACGACATAGAGAGATTAAAACAGGTAGATAAAGATACAGATAAAGATTGATAGATAGCTCATACATATATATGTAAATATATTTTAACTCTACGAAGATGCCTTTCGTATCGCACCTTTAATATCCCATAAAGATTAGAATGAAAGAGAGTAACAGGCACTTAACTGAAAGAGAACATGATAAGTGTAATCATGAGTGTAATCATGAGTGTAATCAGGAGTGAGAATGCCTTGAAAGAAGTATTGAAAGCATCTTTCATATCACCTTATAAATCTCTCTGCTACAGATTAACCCAAGCCTCACTGGCTGGCGGGTAATTAAACCACGCTTTTACGACGATGATTTTTCGTAGCGAACACTAACGCTGGGGGAGACGGATTCTATCGGATTCTACTGGATTCCGGACATGTACGGATTGCACGAACGGGCGCAGTAATGGCCGACGTGGACGAGCATGAGGCAGTTGGGTAATTTACTCTCGGGCGAAGAAAGTTGGGAGTATATAGAGGCCGAGGGAAGAAGTGGTGTTTTTTCTTCTTGTTCTTCCATGAGTGTGTGATGAAGTGGGTTATCTGGCTGGCTCACGGTTGGCGTGGGGAGTGAAGGGAGGAGGTGGAGCGAGATGATGTCAAGGAAGGAGAATTAAAGGGAAGGGTGGGAGAGAATGATGGAAAATTGAAGGAATGGTCAGTATATAGTCTACTTATTCCTAAGAAGGTTGCGCACGGTTGAGTGGGTGAGACCATAGGGTAGATCAGGGCAAGAAGGTGCAAGGGAGAGAGAGAGAGAGAGAGAGAGAGAGAGAGAGAGAGAGAGAGAGAGAGAGAGAGAGAGAGAGAAATACAGCTTTTTCCTATTTCGCTCGCCACTCGCCTTCTCACTTGCCCTCGTTTAACCTTCAATCGTCGTCTGCCCCAAATCCACCTCCACCTCCTCCTCCTCCCTTTTCTCCTCTTCCTCCTTTTTCTCCTCTTCCTCCTCTTCCTCTCCTGGTTCCAGTTATCATGTATCAGCCGCCATTTATGAGGGGGGGGGGGAGGGGGGAGGATTTATGTGTAATAAAATCACTAACGATATGGACGGTGAGGAGAAGAAGTGGTGGCAGTGGCGAACACAGGCGCCGGCCCTCACCACGCCCACAGTGTCCTTGACCCGACCTCTTAACCCGCCCAGCATCGCCACCTCGAACCCCTTTCCATCTCCTCATGTTCTCCATCTGGTTGTGGTCCCATCCACCTTACGGCCTCCTAGCCACCCCGTGGCCTCCATACCTCCTGGTTACTCTCATCCTAACCCACTCTCAGCCAGCATTCTCGGGTCAAGGGATTATCGGGAATCCAATAATTTGCCGGAGTTCTTGGTGGCTGATGATTTCATTTCTTGCCGTGTGGGTCACAAGGCGAGGCTCAAGTGCTGGACCTCACTGTCGTATGTGGGGGTGATGACGCGCGCGCTGGTTCAGACGCCCCGAAGACGTTGTTGGTTCGGGTCTCCCAGTGTGTGTGTGGGATATCGCAGAATTAGAGGCACTGCGAATAGATAGATAGATAGATAGGTAGGTAGTAAGATAGATAGATAGATTAGAGAGAGAGAGAGAGAGAGAGAGAGAGAGAGAGAGAGAGAGAGAGAGAGAGAGAGATGACGACAGGATAATGAAGAACAAAGGAAATGTCTGAACACTGACCACAATCCAAGGTAAGGAACTTTGTTATTTTTCCCTCCCTCTGTGCGGCGAGTTCGTCACATTGTTAGCAGTTTTATCGATCCTGTTCCCATGAAAATGTTCTCAGATGACTTACAGGTTCACACGTCTCCGCCTGGTTTCTCAGATTAGCTTATTCGTTAGCCCCGGCTCACGAATCGTGCGAAAATGGACACGAACGACGTTACACTCTTGGGCCTCATGTGTGTGTTCATTCGTCGACCACAGACGATAGGGAGTCCTGTGGAAGCCGCCTCATTCCTGTAAATAACTCGTGGAAACCAAAAAAATGAAGTTCTTCCTCTCTGACCATAGGAACATCGGAACACGCGACGCTCAGCGATATCGTATATCAGTTTGCGACGTTACTTTGCCGACTCACCTGACCACACAGGGCTCTCCACCGATACCAACAGGAGGAGTAGCTAATCATAGTCGCTAAGTGGCCAATCAAGAGCTAATTAAATCTCCAAAGGCAGACATTGTGCTTCAGGAGTCTCGAGTTTGTGTACCAACCTCCTCCTGCAAGAGCAGCTGGACCTTCGACCGTAAAACCTCCAGTTCTGCTTCACTTGTTTACCACGGCTTCGCCTCAGGCCCCGCTCACAACCCACCCGCACCCGTCTCCTCGCCTTTCGGAGGAAATAAATACACGAATGAGTTCGGGTGTATTTTCGTGCGGAGTTTATGGCTGTTTGCCTTGTAAGGCAATACGACCCGACCTCCGAAACCCATGGCGGGCGCTTAAACCACTGAATTCGCCTGCGCTCAAACCGCTGAATTCAGCTGTTCATACTTTCGTGATTTTTTTTCCATAGCTGACGTTCTTATGGTAGCGGAGTTTTATTGAGGAAGAGATCGATAGTATTTTCACCTGTTCGATGTGGTAAAAATGTCACCATATTTTTTTTTTCCCATTTGGACGTATAGATTTATCCTTATCATGATTACACCAAAGGTCGCCATGATCTTGTGAGATGATGAACATACGAAGGACAAGCAGTGAGAACAATAGCAGAAGTAAGAGTAGTAGCAGTAGTGCTAACGCAGCAGAAGCAGTAGTAGCAGGAATAGCAGCAGCAATAACGACAGAAGAAGCAGAAGTTTTTTTCTTTTTTTTGCCCACATTCAAATTTTTGAGTCGGTAAAGACATTCGCTTTGGCAGAGCTTGGTGAAGACATTTCTCCCCACATGTACCAGGATGTGGACACTTCCATGCCAGTAATGATGTATGATTGGCTGGTTCGACCTACGATAAAGACAACAACGTGCAAACACACACACACGCATATAACATATAAAAAGAACCATTACCCTGTATACGTAAAGAGACATGCTACTGATATGGTGGTTAAAAACAAATAGATCAGTAAAGAACTTCATATGTGTCACCAGAGGTTCACAGGTTCCTAAATAATAATTGCTGTCAAAATCGTAATAAACTCGATCAGTCCCTGCAGACCAATTAAGCTCACAGGTGGTTAAATGCTCGGAAAATATATAAACGAGGGTTTGGAAATGATTTAAAGGAAAAATACTTAATAAACTCGACTTGCAACTCAATAGATTGAGCAAACAGGTAATTGAAAGCGTAAAATGCAAATTAGCGTCTTGACAAACAAGATCCACTCGTGCACATCATGAAACTTGATACCGAACAAGAGATCAGTGGTGGCTTTTCGCTGACTATTATGTCTTTAATTTTTTTTTTTGTAACCAACCTGGCCTCGTCAGCTTAACTTCAGTTGAGAAGTATCAGCTTGAGGGAAATTTTTCTTTATATTACGTCGATCATATACGTATATGAGTGGCGTGTATCAGTCGATGCAAAGTTTCCCATAATCTCATAGTATTCATTCACGCTGTACCCGTGTTCTCTTCTGAGTCACAATATGATGCATCTTAGCATTCCCTTCTGACAGAATCCTTCCCGTATTAACTCTCCAATAACTAGAGCAACATCATCTTTATCCACCCTCATCACCGGAACTATCATTTTCCCCTCATCTCAACCTTTATACCATTTCTCTTTGTCAAACGCATCCTTCATCAGCCGGAGGAAATCTCCCCTCCCCCATCCCTCGTTTATCATTCCCATTTATTCCTTTCCTTTCCCTTCACCATCACGTCGCCTGGTAGGAGGAGAACCATGACTGTGAATGGTTCCTTGTATCTGGTTACCCATCGAGAGTACTTTTCACCAGGATCTGAGGCACTAGAGAATACGTAGAAGGGGTGACTTGCATAAACGTAATGGCCCCCTGTAAGTGTCGCAGCCCCTCATAGAGAGAACCCCTCTCTCTCTCTCCAGTTAATTGTTGGGAATCTGATACGAGAGCCTTTTGTGATTCTCTGTGTGAAAGGCATCCCGCATGATCTTTGGTGGGGGTCGTAACACGGCAGACGTCTGCTGTAACGATGGTCTAAGCTTTGCGAAAGGGTAAGAAATAGATTCGGTGAACAGATGTGTTGATTACACTTTCACAAAACTAATCCTGAAAAAGAAAAAGAATCGTTCGTGTGTCTGGTCCGAGAAGACTGGAAGAGATATAGAATCACAGTGAGCATTTAATCCTTCATTGAAAATGTATTTACATACCATATAGGTTCAGATCGCCCGGTATGAGCGTCAACATCAGTAGGGAATAGCAGTGTGGGCGGTTGGGCGTGGGCGTCAGCGCCACACCACCACAAGGGGAATGATGATCGGTTGTCCAGGAGGCGGTGTGCATATTTGGGGAACAGAAGGATCGACGTCACTGCGCTAGAAGCTCAGGCATGTCATTCTCACGGCCATTACGTCAAAGAGAAACAAAGCCACTCATGTGACCACACCTTTCGCACCATTACGTCGTTAGGTGACGTCCTTGCTAGATTGACAGGCATATCTGAAAGATTGGTGCCTGGCGAGGGTGCTCTCGGTGTCGGTTCGTGTCCCAGCGAAAGGTGCCTTTACAGTGGCTTGCTATTGTGCGTCTTATGCCCCGGCTAGACACGACTCCGGCGTCGTTACTCCCTCGTCAACAACAATAAAAGCTTCAGCCGGGAGCCGATGGTGTGGGGGGAGGGGGTGGAGAACCCCCTTCTCACACGCGCCGTTAATATCAACGCCACTTTAAGTGGCCGCTTGAACACGGTACAATTTCATTTTCCACCCGACGCTTCCTTGGGTCGTAAACTGTGACGCGTGTGACCCCGGGCACTCCGACCCGGCCGAGACCCGCCCTTCCTCACACACGACCCTCCTCCTGCCTCAACCTCCTTCATTATCTTAACCTCCTCCTCCTCCTCCTACGTCACCTCACTCTCACACTCGTGTAACCTTCCCCCCCACATATTACCCCGTTTGTGAAAATAACCCTCCCTCCTTTCGCTCATCCCTCACCTTCACATCATCCCTTCCACCACACTCCCTCCCCACAACACCCTCTCTTTGTCACTTCCGCACCCCGTCCCTTCCACCTCCTTTGCTTCTCCATCTCACTCCCTCTGCCACCACACCTCGTCTCCACCACTTCACCACCTTTCCATCACCATCACATGACAAGTCTTCAAATGAATGATCCTACTTTCCTTCCTCAAGAAGTCTACTTACCAAGCAACACTAGCCAGAGTCCCCAGTGCACTGCCAACGCTTAAGACATCAAAAGCTGAAAGTCTCCAATGAATAAAACAAGTTATCGTCCATTCCTCCACCTTCACTGAAGTGGCAATCAATCATCCACCCCGCTCTCTCTCTCTCTCTCTCTCTCTCTCTCTCTCTCTCTCTCTCTCTCTCTCTCTCTCTCTCTCTCTCTCTCTCTCTCTCTCTCTCTCTCTCCAGCTCTTTAACCGACAACTTTCACACACACAGGAAATGGAATGGGGTTGAACACGACAGGGAACCCTCAGACTCTCATCATGGGTAAAGACTTGCTTTTGGTAAACATTTAAGTCTCAATAAAACCATTTGCAGTCCAAACAACGCACAGTTACTGAACTAAAAGCCCAGACCAACTCTTACTACGTCCACAACAAGAGGGGAAAAAAGCCCTTAGTCTATATTTACCAGTAATAACAGCGCCGGTCGTCAGGGGAAAATGTTTTTATTATATACATTTTCTATGTAAAGTGGACGGGTAAAAGCGGAGTATAATAAACTAATCAAACTCTTTGAGTTAGCAGGTGTGATAAGGGTAAACAACTTAATAAGGGTAAACTTCGTTTGATCTTAAGATGCGGCTTATTTGAAGTGTCTTGTGGTGTGTGTGTGCATAAGTTTTCAGCTTAGCATTCATAGTTGTCTTCTTTACGTCTCCCATAAAACTGCAGTGGAGGTTTGCCGACTGAGTCTCATGCAAAAATTATATCTGTATGTGGGTGTAGAAATTCCACGTAATCTTCCACTGTGCCGTTATTGTAGACTGTCGTGATTGGTGTGTTTTGAGATGGCTGTGTTTGATGCTTTTGAGTCACGCATCCATGAATGTTTTACGGTGGTTTAGACGTCTGATATGTTCTGAGAAAGTCGAGACAACCCCAGCATCCTGGAGAGAAATCTATGGTTGGATGAAATGACACTCAAATGAAACAGTAAGATAAAAAGATAATCACCAAGGAATAATTATGAACTGTATAGATAGATAAAAGTAATAGAGACATATCTCTACGTAGTTATATCTACACATATATTTATTACAGATCCCAGATACCAGAAGCAGTATATCCAGAAATAACTTCATTAAAATCTATGTTCAAGAAAAAACCGTGGCCATATCTTTCAGAGAAACAAACAAACAAAAAAAATCAGGTTTACGGTACGAACCACCAAGACCTCCCCCCCTCTCCTCACAATTACCCCTCATTAACCAGTAAACACACATACGTCACCCAAACAACATCCAACCCTCCACCATGGCTAATCCCTTATCATTTACCCATACCCTCTACTCTTAACCACATCCTCCCAAGTCCTTCATCACCAGACAACTAAGCGGCAATCTGCAAGCTACCACTCGCAGACCAAGGAGGTAGTGAGGCACCCGAATATATATATATATTTTTTTTTCTTGGAGTTCTAACTAAATAAAAATGGTATTTTATGACGACAAATCTATTAGGATGCAAATTGGCTTATAAGGTATGGCTACCGCTGACTCCTACGGTAAATCCCTATAGATAAAGCTTCATGATACACGTTCTAAGCTTAGCTTCAGCTGCAACTCTCTGCATTGCAAGCCGATCCGGCGGGAGCTCACGTCCACTTTGTATCCCCCCGCCTGCACCTGCGAGCACGTCTTCTGCAACCTAGACTGGAAGGTATGCGATATGAACGATACACAGAGTTAACAGAAGTTGCGTCGGAGTGATGGGAATCGTAATGGCTTTTGAATGAATGCCTTTAATCAGGTGTTGATTTGAAGGGTTCGTTTAGATTATGGTACTGGATATTAATGGGAGAATGCGTTCGGGTCGAGGCTGGTTGGAGAGGCAAATTGCCTTCTCCATTGGCTTTTGGACTTGAAGGTGGAGGGAGGGAGAGCAGAGGGGTAGAGGGAGACTAGGCCATGAACGCGAGACATTATGGAAATAGGTCGACTTTTATACAGGAAAAGAATATAAGTCTGAAAAAGAATATAGCCATCCGAAAACTGTGATATACAATATGTGAAAAACTATTTTCGGAAATGATTCATATATATATATATATATATACACACACACTGTAAATGTCGTCTCGTAATTTATAGCTGGTGTATGGTTGTCACATGAGCCAAACTCATGTGACGCCGCAATAAGTTACAGACATCATAAAATCTGTTTCTCATATACAGTGTAACGTAAGTATCGCTTACGATATTCGAGAGGCAACGCCCCTCAGCTCAGTGATGGGGAGGAGTCCTTCTCCCTCCACCATACTCCCAAGATCCTGCCATGTTTATGGCACTTATGAATGGCAAATTCCACCGTATGGGCTATAAGTAAGTCAAGAATTGTTGTGTTACCTGGGTTGACTTAGCGCGATGCATGAGAATGATTTCGAGGTTCGCCGGTGAATGGCGTTGAAGAGTTTTTTTCTTTTTTGGCCATGATCATTGGTGATAGGAGTGGTGGAGGTGGTGATGGTGTGGTGGAGGTGGTAATGGTGGTGATGGTGTGGTGGAGGTGGTAATGGTGGTGATGGTGTGGTGGAGGTGGCGAGAATGACAGCGTTGTTGTTGGTGGTGGGAGTTCAGGAGGCGGTGGTAAGAGCGACGATCGCAGGGTTTCGTTTCGAAGGTTATAGCGTGATAGTTGTGGTTGTGGTGGTGTTGACTGTGTGTGTGTGTGGGGGGAGGCGAAGACAGCAGGGACGGGGCGTCGCAACCATGGATGGCTTTAAAGACGAGACCAGAGACGCAGGTGTATAGATCTCCGTGGAAAGCCCAGCTGACTATATATATGTGTGCAGTCGGCAGGCAAAATGGACAGGACAGACGCATCCGTGCAGCTGACTAGTGGCCAGGAGAGAGAGAGAGAGAGAGAGAGAGAGAGAGAGAGAGAGAGAGAGAGAGAGAGAGAGGTGCCCACCGAGCATTTGGCTGGTGTGGCGTTGAGGCCACCGGGTAGCCAACCACAAGGTACTCTCTTGACTCACTCACTCTCAAGGAGAGAGGACTCTTGGTGATTTCTGATGCAGTTGTCGGTTGTCCTTCGGTAGCGGAGCAAATACCAGGTCACCACGGCGTGTGTCCGAGTCCACAGGGATGGAGAGAGAGA